>NW_018164582.1:543697-544411 GCF_001263595.1 Phalaenopsis equestris
TGGGTTCCCCCTCTGCGGGCAGGGGGCCCTTCCTTTTTTTTTTTTTTTTTTGGCCCGATTCGAGTGCCGTGGACCTTGGGGTGCTTTCTTTTCTCCTCTTCTCTATTCCCTGCCTATAAGGAGAGTTCCTGGTTGTTTTGTTGGGGTTGTTGTTAAAAAATTGGCAAGAGGAGAGGAAAGGAGATTTCTGGGAGAGCATTTTCTTTGAGTTGGTTTCCTGTGCTGCTTTGCTTTAGCATTCTTGAGGTACCCCTCTCTTCCCCCTTCTTCGGTGCTCTGTTTCCTTTCGATTTTCCCTCTGCCGAGCCTTTGAGCTTGCCTCTGATGGGTGATACAGCATACTAGCTCGTTTTATTTGGATATATTTTCTTGAGATATTCACTTCAAGTGCATTTGGAAATGAAAATTTGAGCATGTGTTAAAACTAGACTTTGTTACTTAAACTAGGAAGACTATGACATTCTTATGATTATTGTGGCATGTTTATGTTGGAAGCATTTAGGGAGAAGACATGACTTTGAAGTGATTTTTGCTCCTCTTGCAAGCATGTTGGGATTTTGGCTTTAGCATCTTATGACTGGTTCTTGCTTAAGATGAATGCTAGGGAGTTCGCTTTACTTCTTATACATATGTGGGGGCTCGGCTTTGGCTTCCTGTGGCTTTCCCTGACTTGAAATATATGTTATAAGAAAACTTGTTTAATTTGGAAAGTTT
>NW_018164582.1:546552-546851 GCF_001263595.1 Phalaenopsis equestris
GCTCTTCTTATACAGCATGTTACACTTGTCCTGTTTCTACCTACTGTTCTCCCTGTATAACATGCTACACTTGTCCTGTTTCTACCTGCTATTGTCTTTCATGTATAGCATGTTGTACTGCTCCTGTTTTCTGTCTACTATTGTTTCACTTGCATGCTATTGTTCATTTCTGTATTGCACGCTTTACATTTTATAACTTTAAACATGTTTACCTCTTTTTTTTACATAGGATGTTTAGAGGACTACAACCATAGGACCGTTTGATTTGATAATATAACCGGACACCCTAGAAAACTTAA
>NW_018164582.1:547668-551536 GCF_001263595.1 Phalaenopsis equestris
ATATGTATATGTATATATATATATATATATGTATATATACATACATATATATATATATATACACACGTAAATTAAAAAGTTCTTCCGAAGCGGGTGACGGGATTTCGATTCCGGCTGCCGACAGCTTCTTACGGGCAACCCCCCAAACAATTTTTTTCTTTCTCTTTTTTGTGCCGACAGTGCTATATATGTAAATATGAAAGTTCAGGTATGAGATATGTAAATGCATAAAAATTGTGTGCCATGTATGTAAATGTCCTATTATGTTTTATATACAGTAGTTAATCCATGTTTAGCATCATACTTTGCTTTATTTGAAGTAAAAAAAAGTTACACTATGCTATCCCAGTCTGAATGTGCGAAGGTTGGAAGGAGAGCCATACTTGCAACCTTCCATTTACATTTTCCATATTTTAATGCACACAAAATGGTTAATTTACTACCATCTGAAGATAAATATTTTGATTTTTTTTTCTTGCTTTTGGCCTTCTATTGTAAAGCGCACGTCTAACATTGCCTAGAGAAGTATGTTTTATTGAACACTACTAACCGTAAATCCTTGTACCACGTAATCTATGAATAGGAAGCTACTGAGTTGTTAAAGGATGGAATTGATTTGGTTACAGACGCTGATACAGCCCTTTCGAACTTACTGTCTTACCCACTTGAATCCACTTTAGCAAGGTAATTTGTAATGATCATTGACTAAATTAAAATAGGGGCATTTACATGCATACCACCCAATTCCAATGTCTGTACATATCTAACACTTACAATTCACTTTTTAAATGTATACCACCCAAATCTTTCATGTCACAAAAAAAATATCACGGTTTTTAACTTTTAAAAAGTGAAATACATGCTTTCATGTATAGATAAGGTGGCATGCATGTAAAAATGGAAGTTTAAATATTAGGTTTGTAAATACATAAGAATTGAATGGTATGCATGTAAATCTTTCTAAAATAAAACTTTTATGCTTGGTATTTGTTTTATCAACTGAATGTCATGTTTAACCTTCAGTGCAGAATGCAAACCCATTGTTGAAGATAATTTGTTTGATTTGGCGACCAGCTTGCTTTCTGCTTACGACAGCGGAGACCTGCTTGAAGCACTCAAGGATGGACCTGCAGGTTGGCAAAAATGGGTCAAGAACTTTGGCAAACAATTGAAACGCAAGGTTGGTAAACTTGAAAAATGCTTCTTCTAATTTTAATTCTCTGTGAGCGCTTTATCCCTCCGGATCTTAATTTTTTGATTCATACAAATGTTTTAGTTAGTGCGTTGATACTTCCACAAGTTAATTTTTAATTCATGCTGCAAGAGCCATGGGCTGTTTTTCAAAATCTCTCTTTATAATAGCCTCATTCTAGGTTTTGTATGCACCAAACAGTTTAATGAAATTTTGTGGCTATGAGGTATAACTGTCTTGGAAGTTGTTCATAAGGTTTTAAGGGGCATTTACATACATCCCACCCAACTCTTATGTATTTACATATTTGACACCCCAATTTTGCTTCTTTTCATTTATACCACCTAAATCTTTTGTATCACATAAAAAAGATTACTATTTTAACTTTTAGAAAGTGAAATACACATTTTCATGCATAAGTGGCATGTATGTAAAAGTTAAAATTTAGGTATTAGATATATAAACACATTAGGAATCTGAGTGGTATGTACGTACATCTACCATAGCTCTACCATATATTGTTTTCCACTTACCAGAAACTTATAATCAGACGATGCGGTTAAATTTTTACATGCATGTCACACAATTTTTATGTATTTACATATCTAACACCCAAAATTTGATATTTGCACTCCAACACCTTGGTGTAATAAATCTATGCATGAAAATGCGTATTTCACTTTTAAAAAGATAATGGTGGTGGTATTTTTGACGTGATGTTACATATTTGAACAGTATTTGTATAAATATGAATGCATAAGGATTGATTGTATGTAAATGCCTCAAAATAAAAGTGATCTCAAACAGCCCTTAAATTGTTAAAAATGCACAATTCCATGCCATCTTGATCACGATTTTTCCATCATTTCGACGTTGGAACAGCATACTAGTTTTCTCAAGCAAACATCCTAAAGCTAAACATCCCATCTTTGGATTTGATCATGCAGGGGAAGTCTCTTTTCATGCCCCTTCGGCTGTTGCTTACAGGAAAGCTCCATGGTCCTGAAATGGGTGGCAGTATCAGCTTAATATATAAAGCTGGGATTTGTGGGGCGATCAGTCGACAAGCAGGTTTTATAACGTTGGAAGAAAGGTTCCAGGTGCTGCGAGAAATAGATTGGGATGCATTTGACTTTGAGAAGAAACAGTCAGGTGCAGATTCTGTTGCCACTGTGTCTTATTAATCAATGGTTAAGAAGTTTTTGATTGAGAGCTTGAAATATCCTCCTGATCGAATTATTTGTATTCTTTCAACACAATAACATTATTTTTTTGAAATTTAGATGCAAGTTTGACTCATGTATCGAACCTTTTCTTGCTAGAAAAGATGTTCGATGATTTAATTCTATGTTGTTGTTGTTGTTGTTGTTGTTGTGAATGCTCTGTTATTGGTAATGGTTGAGCCAAGGAGGGGCTGGAGTCGATGTATGATTATGTATAGTATGAAGAAATTAATTTTAATGCCTCTCTTGACTATATAAATTCTATAACTTCTGCTTCTCAATTTGAGATAAATTTGTTTGTTGTTTTTGTTCTTTTCCATTTAAAATTATGATTTTATTGCTGATTATTTTCCATTGACATGCATGTCAAGGTCAGCGCAGATCTGCGTTGATATTTGTTTTGACCCGAAAAGAATTTAAATTTAAACGGTCTGAACAAACATATATACTTGACAGTTAATGTCTAGAGCTTAAAAGTACCATTATATTCTCCTCTTCCATTACCAAGCTATCATCCCTTCCATCAAGTAAGCTGAAACCCCCCCATGGCAGCAGCCGCCTCGCTCCCCTGCGGCGGACTGATGGCGACCCAAAGCAAGGAGATGGTGATTGCAACGAGACCCGACCAGACGTAGATAATCGTAGGCGTCTTTCCCCTCCTCCCCATCAATCCTTTAGCAAAAGGATATAGATGTGCGAGCACCCAGAAGCTGAAGAACCCGCCGCCCAGCAGCTTGCTCCAATCCGGCCGGCTGCTGTAGATTGTTCTCGCGAAGCCTACCGCAATGGCGATGATGTTGACCATCATGATGGTGATGGGCGGTATCATCAGTGACGTCCATTTCACTATGTAAAGCTCAGCAAAGGCGTCGTCTTCATCGTCCGTCGCTGACTTTGCCGTCAGGGTGAATGAGATCTCTATTCCAGCCACCACCTGTTCATTAATTAGAAAAAAAAAAATCATTTTTTGAACTTCAAACAATCTGATCATTAATTTGTTGCTCAACGAAGCACCTTCAACATCCCCTGCACCACTGCAGCAAGATGAGCAGACGTCCCAGAGATTAGCCAGAACTGCTCGTTCCTCCACCACTCCTCAAGCCCGACGCCGGACCACCGGACCTCTAAAATAGCAAGCAACGTCAGCGTGATGCTGATGATGAGAAGATAAACAAGGAACGAGACGCTGAGTGTCTCCACTATGAAATGTCCGGAGAAGAGCGAGAGCGCCGGGAGAAAGCAATACACCAGCAGAAAAACGGAGGTGAAGGGGTATAAGCCGACGTTGAGATACGCAACCCGCTGAAGAAAGCAGAGGCGGCGAGAGGCGAGGAGCGCGTTGTTGCGCGAGAAGAAGATCTCGACCGAACCCGTAGCCCACCGGAGCACCTGATGCAGCCTATCCGTGAGGTTGATGGGCGCGGAGCCGCGGAATGCGTCGCGGCCGGCTGGA
>NW_018164582.1:551644-561675 GCF_001263595.1 Phalaenopsis equestris
GCGGTTGTGTTTGCGTTAGCCGGTGACGACGTCTTCGGTGACGGAGCCATAGATCCAGCCAACTCGACCACCCCACTCTGTTTTGTCTTCGAACCAGCAGGAGATAACTGTGACGGCTTCGGAGATGGAGGAGGTGGAGAGCGGAGGGCGGGGGATGCGGAGGGCACCGGGGGGGCGGCGATACTGTGAGGATAAGTGGTTGGCGATGGGGCGGCTTTGGAACTCGGCGGTGGGGATGGATTCGATTAGTGAAGAGGAGTTTCCGAAGCGTTTGGGGAGGAGTGATTGGGGGAGGAGGGAGTCGGTTTCGGCGGCCACGAAGTGAGGGTGGTCGGAAGGAATTGAATTGTGGTGGGAGGGTGGCGGCGGGTCCCGTAAAGGGCGAAGCGGCGGAAGATGCATCCGGTCCCGACGTACATTGGACCCTGAAAGTGAAAATAAAAATGGGAAATAGCACCTTAGCAACGCACCAACGGTTTCTGAATTGATGGCATTGTTGTAAATTCGTACTTATTCCTACCAACATATCACCGAATGTTTAGTCTATTTATACACACACTACACAATTCCTACATATCTAACAAAACTTTTTTATTTACATATATAACACTCAGATCTTTAACATTATATTAAAAAAATCATTTTTACTTATTTTTTTATAAGTTGAATACAATTTTTTATTCACAGTTTTTTAAGAAGATATTATAAATATATATATAAAAGTTTAGGTGTTAGATATGTAAATACATAAGAATTGCATGATAAGTATGTAATTTTCCAAAATTTAATAAGGATCTATAGCAACATATTAGTAACATCTATAATTTTCATGCAAGGATGGGGGGAGTTGATTTAAACCATTAAAATTGTTAGTTTAGCTCATTGGGGAAACTAAAACTCATTCTCCTTTTTATCAAGAGAAATATTTGCGTACGAAAGACGTACGAAGAGTTGCATACATATTAGGTAGGTTATTTGGAGGGTACATGTAGATTACAATTATGTTATAGAAAGAATTACAAGGATATAACCTAAGTGTAACATACTTGTCCCATCTGAATAATCTAATATGTACGTAACTCTGCATACGTCTTACGTACGCAAATATTTCTCCTTTATCAAAGGGGCATTCTTATGTATTTACATGCCAGAACCTTATTGTTTTTATTTTACGATTATACCACCAAACTTTTCATATCACGTAAAAAATGCAGCCATTTTGACTTCTAAAGTGTAATGCACTCTTTTATGCATACGTGAGGTGGTCTGCACGTAAAAATTAAAGTTTAGGTGTTAGATATGTAAACACATGGTAATTGAGTGGAATGTATTTCATACAAAAACTCGTAAAATCTACGATTATGTAAAGCCCTAAATCATATTGAGGCTTCGTTTGAACTAACGATAATGTCTAACTAATTTTTTTTTAAATTATGTTTATCATCGGATTAGTTGCAATCTACGAATAATTGCAGTCCTTACGAAAGAACTTTGAGAGATCATGTCCGATTTGTGTCTAGAGTGCCGCGTGATAAGTGAGCCCCATCTTTTTAAGAAACCTACCTTTACTACGATGGGATCCACTTGCTATTTCAAACAAAGCCTAAGCCATATAATTATGCATCTCTACATTGACCACAAGCTACAGCCATATTTTTGTACACTAATTCTTCAAAAGAATTTCAACGATCAATTCAAAAACTTAGGAAGAATTTCAACGATCAATTCAAAAACTTAGGAAAAATGTCGCGCCGACTCACCTGCAGACCATCGAGCGCTCGCATGTTGCCGTCAAAAAACACAGTATTGTTATTCGCATATCGATCGTTCGGGTCAATTCCTTCGAATCGCTGCGGGAATTGAATGAAGCAAATATCCTCACCGCCATGATCGAGGAGGAAGCACATTCCCTCACGGATAGCCATTGGGTTGTAGATATAATGGTCGCAATCAAGGTTAAGGATGAAGGGCCCGTTCGACATGACTGCGGATGCGCGCACGAGCGCATTCATGGCGCCGGCTTTCTTGTTGTGATCGTAGCCCGTCCGTTTCTCCCTCGACACATAGACTAACATCGGCAGCCGCACGTCCACCTCCGTGAAATCCATCCCGACTTCATCCTCCGACCTCCCGTATGTCGGCTCTAGGGTTGCTGGCTTTAGCATTACCTGAATCATAATAACAATAACAATAATAATAATAATAGTAATAATAGAAGAAAAACAGGGGCAGGTACCTGAAGAATGGCGGCATGATCCCCTTTCCCATGCTCCGGCGCCGCCACCGCCCAAGTTCCCGGCCAATGCGTCCCCTCAGCCATCCAGGTCGCCTTCTTAGCCCTCACCACCTCCATTACCCCATCATTATCCCCAGCCGCCTCTTTCATCCTCCTCATCATCTTCATCTCCTCCCTCGCATTAAACGCATCCGACCGCCTCCTTATCACTTCCGGCAACCCATTAATCCTGACCTTAAACTCATCATACTCCCTTTTCACCCTCCTCCGATCCCTCACAAAATCCTGCCTCCGCTTATTCTTCGTCGGATCCCTCCGGAGGCTAAAGTAGCTCTCCGGATTCCGCGGCTCAATGTCGTGCTTGCGGCAGAAGGGGACCCATAAAGCCGCGAAGGCGGCGGCTTCAGCCATGGCCTCGAAGGTGAGGAGGGAGCCTCCATCGTCGGAGAGATAGCAGGAGATCTTATCGACAGGGTAATCGGCGGCGAGGATGGAGAGTATGGTGTTGGAGGTGACGAGAGGGGGTTCCTTATCGGGATCGGCGGTGGAGACGAACACGTCGACGGAGGGTAGATCGGAGGGGGTGGAGGGGAAGGGATCGAATTGGTTCTGGAGCGCGATGAGGTCAGTGGAGCGGTTGATGGGATGGAGTTTGGGGAGTTGGTCGAGGATCCATGAGAATGCGAACCAGATCTCGCAGACGACGGACATGCCCCAAAGCCATATGGCGTCTTGGTTTTTGTGTTTGATACGCCAGGTGAGGAAGAACCCTAGGGTTATTAGGCGTATCAGAATCAGGAGCCTGTGTAGATATAGCCAAGGAAATTTGATATTTCAGTTAAATTTTTCCTTACTTTCAGAATTACATTGCAATTATCAATAAGCGCTGCATTTCGCACATGATTGTTATAAACTAGTAAAACACATTATTCACAGACCTGTAAGGGCTAATGATTGCCGCTGAGATCGGAATCCGGCGAGCTAGCGGCCTCCACTCATTATCCGAGGCGCCATCGGGGATGCCAATGCCGTCTTCTCCGCCGGCGCCGGCGCTGCCGCCCTCAACATAAGCTTCGTCTTTTGACCAGAAGGCGTTGCGGTAGCCATATGTTGCTTGGGTTTCATAGAGCCATTGGCTGTGATCGAAGTTGGCCGGCTGGCTGCTCTGCGAAGCCGACATGGAGCGGTTAGCCGTCCAGTGTAGCGGCGCCGGCGGCACGGAGGAGAAGCTGGATTCGTTGTCATCAAACTCGGGCACTTTGTAAGCTTCTTTGCAGCCGGGGCAGTTGATTTCTCCGTTCCTTTGAGCGTCCGAGAAGCAGTCATTGCATATCTTAAAGCTGCAAATATTTGGATGGTATTTTTGAATTTTTTTTATTATTAATACGATGTTGATCGAATAAAGGAAATAAAATGTGAAGTAGCAAATTGAATTCTTGATATGGTTTATTTTAAGCACAACATAATCGTGGATTAAGCCAATTATTTTATCTCTATCAGTTATCTGAATAATATCTTATTTATTGTAAATTATATTTTTGAAAAAAAAAATGATGAACTTCGTTAGATTTTGGTGTTGCCTGATAAAAAAGAATTATCATATATAGATGAGTTTTGAGTAAAGTGTTAGAATAGTCCCCGATTATTTATGTCAAAATTACTAACACGAATCTTGAAGAGAATGAACGACTTAGATGAAGGCTCTCCTTTTAAGATAAGCAATCAACCGACAATTCAATGCCGAGCACGGAGCCGTGTCTCCAAACCCGGGATATGTTCAAGCTTCAGAAATGGTCCCTTGCTCGGTAGCGGCAATATCGATCGAAAGCGAGGTATGAATCATCCCGACAGCGAAACTCATCGAATACCCCACGTGGGCTGTGACAAGATCCGCTTAAGAATTTGCAAGATTGGGAGATCTAGTTGAGGCGACCAGACAGATGAGACACGAGCCCTGTAAAACTCGACTTGAACGGAAAATGAGCCATGACTCACTATGAAAAGAGTTGGTCGATCACACTCGACCGACCAACCCCACGTCTGGACCAAATGACCACTCAAAATCGACTGTTCAAATCTACTATGCTAAACGACATCGAGCAAGATCGTCATACGACCGAATACCTCAAACGTCCAACACATACTCTATAGGGCACATATGTCACTCGGTCGGTCGCCTCAGCCGGTTGACTAAGCTAATCGAACCGCCAATTACCACTAATGTTGTAATTCAAATTGTAATACAAATTTGACATAAAATTTACACAATCAATTAGAGTCTTAACGATATTAAGAACGGTTTCCATAACCGTTCTCTCCTTTCCATAATTATACAGAACACGCATATAGAAGTATGTGGCAAAAATACAATTAAAGTAGTATTTTCTCTCGATTATCTCTACAAAGATCCCAAACTTATTCTACTTTTTTTCTTCTCTCATTCACTTGGCTTTAACTCTAGGAGTGTGATTCACAAATGACAAATGAGGATTCAACAATTTATATGTTATTTTAATCTCAAAATTTATAGAAATGTCAAAATAGTCCTCAACTATTTTAAAATTGAGCTTTAATAGTCATTCTTGGGGACTATTTAAATTTCAATTTAAAAAGTCTGAGAACTATTTTAATACTTTTGTAAACTCCAAGACTAAATTATGTAAATAATCTGGGGATTATTTTGAATTTATAAATCCACTGTTGTGGAATTATTGAATTGAATAAATAAATAAAATATTATATATTTTTTCTTATATTCATAACACTCAAATCTTTTATATGACAAATAAATATCACTGATTTTTTTTTTCTTTTTAAAAGTGAAATGCATATTTTTTCATGCATAAATAAGATGATATATATATATATATATATAAAAATTAAATTTTAGGTGCTCAATATGTAAAGGCATCTGAATTGAGTGGCATGAACGTAAATTTTACAAAATTAAAAAATGAAGCTCTAATACAATATTTTTTTCTCCTTTACATAAGCATTATATATTGACAAATAAGTATTATTTTTTTATAAATTCATTTTAAGTAGTTGCAAGAAAATGAATTTGCTGAGAATGTGGAGAAGATGGTGGCAACGTGCTCAAAATGCCCACCATTAACTGCTCACAAACCAACTTCTTTTCTAAGTGCTGGTTGAGCAGGGCCAAGAACTCCATTTCTTACTCTTATACAAGATGGTTGAGTGGGTAACTCAATTACTGCTGTTATTATTCATGCATTGAAGCGGTGAAACTCAATTATTATTATTATTATTATTATTATTATTTTTTACAATAAACTCGTCAACTCTGCCTATTGGAAACAACAATTAGCTCTCTTTTTACTGTTTAAATTCTTTTGATTTTTTTTTTTCTCTTGGTGTTGAATTGTGAATTGTCTTCTTTGTGAAACATATCCCGAGAGTTGGAGCTAAAAAGAGTGAGATGAAAAAGAGAAAGAGATGGAGAGCTAGAGAATGAAAGAGAATCTTGTAAGTGTCAGAACCCACAAGCGTGAGGATATAAAAATGAATAAACCCAAAAGAAATGTCCTTTTTTAATTCAAATTAAAAGGTAATGAATAATGAACGGTGGCGTCTGGTCAATAGCTCAAAGACTTGGGTTTGATCTGCTATATTGTTCAACCATTAGATGTGTATGTCGGTCAGCTGTGACGAATGAGCATGTTCTCCTATAGGTATCAGGTTTGTTGGACGTAGGATTTGGTCATTCGATTGAGGCCTTTTGGTTGTTAGTTATGTCGCTCAGAGGGTTCCGTCGACAGGAGACTCCGCTGGTCGGAATAATGTTTTGGTTGATTAAGCGACAAAGTTGACCAACTACTTGCTAGAAGATCTTTTGTCCTTTCATTTGAAACTTTATTTGTAATGTGTTTTTGGTTGTTTGAACTCCTCGACATTCGTGCTATCACTTTCATAGTATACATATTAGTTATCCATTTTTTTTTTGGCTCCTTGATGGCTACAACTACAATAAGGAAAGAAAAATTACTAAGCAGCAAACGATTTGACCAGTTAACTTATGGATTTCTTTGGTGTTTCGGGGAAAAGACACATCTAAGATCGCTTGTATTTTTTGTGGGTTGGATTTTATTCTTTCGGAAGTCAATAAAAAACATATGAATTTGACAGTCGACGCTCCAAATGTACATTTTGATGGATTTAACCTCATATTAAATTTTTGAGTGTTTCAAAAGTTTCTTTCAAATCTTTTATTTATTGTTTAGTCGATATACTTTTAACTAAAACATCATCCACATACATTTAAATATTTTTTTATGTTAGGCAAAAAATTACATTCATGAGGCGCTGATAGGTCAACCCAGTATTTTTTAGCCCAAAAAATTTTACATAAAAAAAGTCATGTGTGGTAATAAAAGCAGTCTTATTCGCATCGATCAGATGTATCTTGATCTAGTGGTAGCTAAGAAAAAGCGTCGAGGAAACTCAGCACGGAGTATCCGATCGTCGTAGGATCCACGAGTGTATCAATATTTGGCAACGAATACTTGAGGTTGATGAAGTCAACACACATCCTCCACCTGCCATTGGGCTTTCGAACCATCACGACAGTTCAAAATTCATGTCAGGTCTTGAACCTCCTGCATGTAGCCCATTTCTTTCAACTTTTGCACTTCCGCAGCTATTGGCTCAGCTAAGGTTCTTTTTTTTTACCCGATCATCTACTACATTGGTCAAGCAGTTGAGTTGATACTCAATCAATGATAAGTAACGTCGATCAAAATTCCTGACATTTTTACCATTGTCCAAGCGAATATGCCTAGATTCTCACAAAGAGTTTAGATCATAAAATTTTTATGTCTTGCATCAAAACCTTCACTTATTAAAAAAACTTTACCAGACTCTTTACTGTCAGCCGCAAATACTTTGAGGATGATCACACTGGTCTCGGACCTCCTTCCATTTGGATATGAATAACAACGGGCTCATGATCAACCCTGGTGACCGCTCGAAGGCGGCACTCCTAGACTGTTAGAAGTTTCCTCGGACCTTAATGATCTCCCCATTGCCCGAGAATTTCACGGCTAGGTGGTAAGTCAACGCCACCACTCAGTAGTTGTTCAGTAATGGTTGGCCAAAAACGGTGTTGTAAGTGCGAGGTAACACGACCACCAGAAAGTCCCTCGAGTTGGTATAATGTTTCTCTCGTTCGCTCCTTGAGAAGCAGAAAGCAATAACACCTAAAGCTTCTTTTCTTTCACCAGATAAGTTAAATAGTGAGCTTGCTAGAACTGTCAACCGATCGGTTTTTAGCCTGAACTTATCAGACCCTGTCTTGAGGATGATGTTCATTGAATTCTGGTATCCACCAAAATACTACACATATGGTAGTTTTTTATCAGCGCCGTAACGAAAATCACGTCGTCATAAGAGGTTCCTCTAGATGGAAGGTCAACATCTATAAAAATAATCGGAGGATGGCTACGCTTATAAGTGACAATAAAACATATATCTCCCGATTGAAGCCTATTTTGGCTGGATTGACGGGAAGATTCTCCTCATCTCCCAAAGATAGTCGGGTTGATTCCGATAAATGTGGACTTCGTTCGCCCAAGTTGGCCCATCGATTGGCTCTTCACCGGACACCTTTCCTTGTCACCGCATCTATCCTTTGATGGCGATGAACTTATTACCCTTTCTTGTCTTAATGAGTTCCTCCACCAAGTTTGAGAGATAGAGACACTCCTCTTGTGTCATGCTCGTGATCTTGGTGGTAGTCGCAATACTTGTTTGGATTTTGTAACGCAAGTCTGGCCTTCATTGGTGGGGCTTTCAGGAAATATTCCTTATTTTGTATTGTTACTACTAGTTCAGCCATCAAGACATTTAGTGAGGGCAAGCCTTGCATTTACCAATGTATATGTGGGCGCTCATAATGCCAAGTCAGTCGTTGGTCATAACTTCGGCTTTGACCCAAATGTCCTCGACTCTCCCGCAATCTCTGGATGTTGCTATGGTGTTGATAGCCGTAGGGATTTTGATTATCTTTCGACCTCTGTCCTTCGTCCCTCGCCTTCCTCTTCTTCGATCGTGGGTCAATCGATGCTAATTTGTCTAGGGTGGAGTCCCTGAAGGATTCTTTGCTAGCGATGTGGTTGTTGGCCATCTTCAACATCCCAAAAAGAGACTTTGGTGCAAGCATATTCAAATCATACTTGAAACGTTCGTCTCTAACCCCTTGTGCCAGAGCAGACTGGGCTATTAATAGTTGAAAGTTTGTACTTCTAACATCTTCTTCTGAAAAAGGGTGATGTCTGATTGCAAGCTTTCCTTCTTCCTCTGCTTGATCTACAGCAGGGCCTGCGTCTTTTTCTTCAACTTCTGCAAGTTGGCGAAGTGTGCCAAGAAAAGTTTCCTTAACACAGTGAAGGTTGGGATAATTCTGATCGGTAGAGCAAAAACCAGTAGTAGACTGATTTCTTAAGTGTCATCAGGAAAAGGTGACACCCGTTAACTCAAAAGAAGTTAATTGGTCGATCATATCACTTTTTCCCTTAAGTATTCTGACCGGCGACTAAATGTGTCGATTTATTACCAATCAATCCAATATTATGTAACAAGAATATCTTTAATTTAGTTTAGGTGAAGATGCAAGACATTGATTTTTTTTTTTAAGATTACTTATAATAAATAAATAAAAAATGCTAAGATATCGCAAGCAAAATTTTTGTTAGGATGAATCATTATTTAATTTATTTTTTTAATTGCAATTATAATTAATATTGCACCCATCTAAGGCAAATAAAAACAACTGCTTGCTATGACATTCAATTTAAGAATAATCCGCTTTAGACGCATTTATCTAAAACAAACAGATCAACTTAAACGACAGTTATAATCAAAATTTGAGTAATCAGATAAACGTAACTGCTAACAAAATTCACCTAAAAATCAGATTCCCTCGTAAGAAGTAGGCCTGAGAATTTAGCTCGGAGATCATCAATCGATCGAAACTCGATTCGATTTTTGGCTTTGATCGAGATCGGATCGAATAAAAGAGCCAAGCTCAGAGCCGAAACTTTGGATCGAATTTTTATCAAACCGATTTCGAGCTATGCATAGATCGGCATGAACTTAGTCAAGATTGGCTTGCATTATTTTTTTATTTATAAAAATTATATAAATAATACTAAGTAAAATTGAATAAAATGAGTCACAAGCTAATTTCGAGCCGATTGTGCGCTGCATTGGATCCAAATAACTTAATTTGAGCTGAAACGAACAGATTCTGAGTTGAAACTGATCCAAACAACTCAATTTAAGCAAGCTCATTTTGATTTCAAATCGGATCGAGCTTGATTCACTCAAAATTGAATATAGCAGCAAACAAGCCAATTTCTTTCGTGCGAAGCTGATCGGCTTGAAATCGGAACCGTAACAGCCCGAATAACAAAGCACCAATATAACTATAGAACTAGTGATTAAAAGAATTTTTTATATTATAGATATACAAATAATAAAAAGGAGCATTTACATACAGACCACCCAAAATAATGCTATTTACAAATCAAACCCCCTCTTTCATCCTTTTTCTATTTCTCACTCAACTATTAAAGGTCATGATAAAACTCAAATCCATATTTGTTATTTTTATTAAATACAAATATTTTGATCATGATACCCATAAATTCATCGATTTAATATTTAAAAAAAAATCACCTAAATATGTGATTTGTAAATAACAATATTTATTATGTTCTCCATGTAATTATCCCCAAAAAATATCAATATCAAGTCCTTCCTATATAGTTCTTTCCCT
>NW_018164582.1:561689-613902 GCF_001263595.1 Phalaenopsis equestris
TATTCCCTAATTTAAACTAATCTCATTAATCATCATGAATCAAAACACTCAAAAACCAAAAAAAAAAAAACCGTACCCGCAGTCGCAGGGATGCACATCCCGTCCCTGTTCGTCCTTCTCCACAGAGCCATCGCATTCCGGCGTCGCACAAGGCGTCAATCTCCGGTTATCTCCCGGCAGCGGAGGCCGGCTTCCGGCGTACTTTCCGGCCCCCCCAAACCGTTCTCCGGCAGCGGAAACAGTGTCGTCGATCGGTTGGTTATCGGGCGTCGGCGGCATTTGAACGGTATAGTTCGTCAAGTCCATATCCTCTCTCGAAAGACTCACATACCGTCCGCTCGACGTCTTCCGAGCAAATTTCACCGTCGGCTTCCTCGCCGGAGCCGATGACATTTTCGACGTCTGTTATTCGCCGGAGAATCTGGGCGTCTCTTTCGTCGGGATTGGGAGGCGTAGATCCAATATATGTATGATCGGGAGCTGAACCGAATGTGATATTTAAGAATAAGAAATAAAATTAATCTAAATTGAATTGTGAAGTTTCACTTGATTTGATTTTGGAGAAAATATTACATTATTCCTAACACAATCAATGGTGGGACGTGTCAAGTGAATTTCACTGTAATACACCTGCATTAATCAGTGTTAAAAATAGTGGAGCCCACTTAACAAGTTGCGTCCGACCATTAGACTCCAAATGCCATTGGACATCTAGTCAAAATTTGAATTAATTTTCGAGTGGTTAATAATTTCTAAGCTGAATTTGTTAAATTTATAGTTTTAACATTAGCTCGGCTCATTTATTTCAATCTAATCTTAATTTGAGTCAAAATTTAAATTTGTTTTTAGAGCGAATAATGATTTTTGGGCTAAATTCACATCTTAAGTTTTAATGTTTGAAATTAATATAAATTAATTAGTTGGCCGCTCATGGAAAGCACGTTCGAATTTCTTTCTTGGTTGGCGATGGAGAATAATTTGGCTACTCACGTTCCTCCCATTTCTTCAAGAGATGGTTTGATTAAGGCTTTTTTTAAATTTTATTAATTGATGAAAATAATGTAAAGAGTCATTCGTGTCATTGAAAATAGAGTTCTTACAAGGTTGCTGATTTGCAATTTGGGAGCACTTTTGATTTGATTTTATTTCATTTATTTATTTTTTTTAAATATATAATATTTTCAGTTATTTTTTAAAAAAAACTTAAATCAATTTTTAAATATTTTGAATGTTTCAAGAACAAGTTCATTTATTTTTTTAAAAATAAAAAAAATAAAATTATTTAAAAAGTTATAATAAATAAATATATTTTTAAAATAAAAATGATCATAAATAAGCCCTAATTTGATAGCATGTAACTTAAAGATATCGTATTTTCTTGGATGAGACAGCATGTCAAATCTTTCATTTATTGCCTGTTCGCAAATAAATAAAACTCCATAAGAATTTTCTTATAAGAATTCTACCAAGCAGCCTGGAAACGCTTTCAGTGAGTTTTTTTGGTTGTCAGAGATATTTATAAATACAATCTTTAAAATTTTCAAAATAAAATTTAATAAATCCAGAAAAGATAAAAGATAAAAATATATATAATAATACAAACACTTAAAATTTCACACACATATATATATTTTTCACTTAATAAATAACCTCAAATTTACACATAATCCTTTGAGATCATTCTCGGTCATTCTCTTCATACCTATAACCCATATGATGAACTCATCATGTTGGAATTAAATCTAAATTAATTTGAACCCAAACTTGAATCCCATTTTGACGCCTAGTTTGAAGTCACCTTCAAGCTACCATTTCCAAACAAATTTAATACCTTTTAGAGCCACTCATTGTGTTGTGTTTATCCATGACATTTCAACGTTGATTCACCTAATTTGAGAGGCTAATTTGGCTTGTTCTATAAGCCAAATCTAAACTCAAAAGAATATAGGTGGGGGTTCTTCCATATTAATAGAGCAGTCAAAAAAGAAGGATAATCAATCATATCATGAGAATAATCCTCATCCAAACGATTAAGATCATCCTCTGTTGATTGAACAAGAGAATGTAAGTTACCAAAATTTCCCAATTCTAAGTTCTAAGTTTAAAAGCCAATTATTTTTGTAAACTCCAAAGTTTACTTCTAGCATTACCAGGGCAATCAGTATTCCAATTATCTTTAAAAAATTGGTGAAAAGAATTGTAAAGAATCCGCATATTCAAAAATCTAAAGTAATAAATATTACTTTTGTTAAACATCTTAACACTAAGTAAAATAGGAGTATGATCCAAACAAGCAAAAGGAAGATGAATCACATAGTTAATATGAAAAGTATGAAACAAAAAATGATCTAGCCTTTCAAAGACATTACTTCCATGTCAAGTAAAAGCATTTCCAGTAAAACCCAAGTCACTAAGACCTGCATCCAGAATAACATTATTAAAATTATCAATTAAAGCCCTGTTAGGATACTTATCTCCTTTCTTCTCCTCAACTGAAAGAAGAACATTCAAGTCACCACCAACGATCCAAAGATCATTACCACAATCCTTTAAATAAAAAAGGCTATTCCATTGTTTTGTTCTAACAAGACTAGAACATCCATCATACACAATAGTGGCAAGAAATAAAATATTATCCCAATTAATTCTCAAATGTAAAAATTGAAAATGATCAATAATAATCTGCACAACAATATGATTATCACAGAAGAACCAAATCATGTTGCTACAATAGGCACAAGAATTAAATTTTTTGAATCTATTCAATATATTATTACTGTTATGAATAGCCACCAAATGCTCTAGAATTCCAAAAAAAAAAGGTAACTTATAAGATCTAATAATATTTTTCAAACGATTAGAGGCATTAGTATCTGCAATGCCTCTAATATTCCAAATTAAGAAATTAAACATGAACAAAAGATTTCTTACCTCTGATGAGTCTTGGAGGTTGAGATACAATGATCTACTTACATTTCCGAACTCCCTCGTTTTGAATAGTAGAAGCCTCCGGATTCACATGGTTTAATTCTCTGAGTCTTTTTAACTTTTCTCTGATCGATTTAATCGAAAGCCTTTATTTCTCCATGTCTTCTCTAACAAATACCAATTTATTGACCGACTCTTCCTCATCAAGATTATTATAAGAAGAATCCCTGTCATCACCACACTCAGCAACAATATTATTAATAGGAAAATCAACAATATTATCATTGATGCCATTCATATTACCATTAACTAAAACCAAAAAATCAGCCTTCAGAGAAATGGCTTCAATATTCTCAAGATTTTTTTTTATCTTTATTACAAGATAAAGTATCTTGATTTTCATTAACCTCAGTAATAAAGTTTTTAAAATGATTATCCCCATTCAACACATCAATAGCCATACCCGGTATTTCAATAGGATTATTTTCAACTTGTAAGAAATCCCCATTGAACTTTTCGCGAGGCACATTTTTATCATTGGAATATATATTAATATTACCTTCCACATTATTATTAATAACAATAAGAACACGTTTAGTACCTTCCTTTCTCAATTCAGGATGCACAAAATAGCAAGAATTATAGCTATGACTAAACATACGACAGCTAGTACAATATTGAGGAACAAATTTCATTTAAACACTCTGCTAATGCCCATTATTCTCATTTCCAATCCAAATTTGATCAATAACGGGTGTCGTGACATCCCTTTCAACTAAAATTCCAGCCATCGATGATTGAGACAATTGAGAGTAGCATGATCCATCTTTAAAGGTGTACCGAAAATGTTCCCTAAGGAATAAATAACCTTTAAATTATATAAATGCAATTTTAACCCAGGGAACCTTAGCCATACCAAGACAATTAGAGGGTCTTCCTTAGGGTTAAAATTTTGATTCAATTTTAAGATTTCCATATGAGTTTTTTCTATAAACAAAAATTTTCTAGAAAAAATAGCAGTATACTCCTCCTCTTTTCCTAACTTAATCATCATATGCCTACTGTCAATAAGCCCAACACTCCAGTTACCGACAAGATTAAGATCAGTAAAATAACTTTTAATAAAATCCATTTTCGAATGTGCATAAGAAAACTTACCGATCAATGTAAAATGAAATGGTTCCACAAGAAGATTAGCATCTTCATGTAGAAGTAACAACGCTGACTTACCATTCTTCCTGGATGCTTTTTTCAAAAGCCTAATCGACGAAGCCTCTACGAGTTGCTCTTTAAATATCACAGGGAACAAAACATTCCCTATTTCATTGGACCTATTTGTGACAATATCACGAAAAGGAGGAGAAGCCAACAATGAATCAGGGGAAAGAGAGAACCCCAGTATTCAACATAGGTTGAGCTGCTCACACTCAGTTGATCGAGACTAATTAATCAGATTGAAGTTTCTTGCGTTTTATCGGAGAAAGCAAGAAATATATCCCTTGTAGCTTGAATGATTAGAGGAAGAAGAATATCATTATACTTGAATAATCAGAGGAAGGAAAGATGCCCGCGACTTAAACGATCTAAGAATAATGAAGACCCTTGTGTCTTGGAGAATCGAGGGAAGAAGAAGCCCTTGCTCTGTAATTTAACCAGATGAAAGAAGGAAAAACAAAATTCCTAGAGCTATAAAAGTTCAAAACATTAATTCTTTCATAAACATATCATTAAAAACAACTATAATTACAAATTACTTTAGAGTTAAAAACTTAATATTATAAATTAATAAAGCTTAATTAAATTAAATTAATTTTTTATTTATAATTATACTAATTATTAAATAAAGATTTTAATAATAATATTATTAAATTAAGTGATTAAATAATAACTAATTAATTATCTATTAAATTAATTATTAACTTATTACATATATATCTATTTAATTATAACGCAAAATAGAAAAAAACCTTCTTCTTCTTCTCTCGTGCCCGAAACCCTGGCTGATGTCGCTCAAAACCGTCGCCTTCGTCGCCGAGCGATCGCGCTAGAAGTCGCGGTTAGAGCTGGAAATGCAACAACGGGATCGCGACGTACAAAGACCTCCGAAACTCTCATCTTTCTCCTCCTTCCTGTCCGTTTCTACCAGAAACTATTGAGAAAGGTAACACTCGTTTTTGTCCCCCTTCTGCCGGCCTTCACGCGCCTTAGCTTCTCTAAATCTTGTAAATTAGTCTTCCAACGGGATTTACTAGATTCTGGATTTAAGGCAAAACAGATTCTTTTTTTGCAATTTGGCATAAATCCTGCTTTAAACCTGCAACCAAACAGTCCCTAAGGATGACTAGTTGTTAATTTATCTCCCCCATCAAAATCAATATATGGAACATAATAATTACAAATTAGTGTGATGGCCTCTTCGCTGGCTTGAGAGCAAAGGAGGGATTGTGATGAAAATAATTTTCATTCAGTATAGTTTACCGACTCCTTTTTGTTATGGCCTAGCCGTCATTCCCCTTTTCCCCTCCTCCATTCCCTCGCCTCTTCAGAAGTCATCCTATCGTAAGTCAACTCTGCTCTTCTTTGTGCTTGATATTTGAAAGGAACGCATAGTTCAAACTTCAAAGTTGAATGAAGAAAAAGCTTCATTTGAAATTACTTTTGCTTCAGAAGGATCACCTTATGCTGTATTGTGACCAGATGAGCTGTTTAGGCTACATTCCTTTAACTTTTTTTGAATTGAAGTGAAGGAACTGTGATGAAATTACCAATAATTTATGGGTTGATGAGGAATCTATAACCATTGATACAAGAATTCCAAGAATCCAACCACAAATCTAGAAAGCTGTTTGAGATAAGATGAAAATCTAATTCTCTCGCTTATATATGCTTGGGAATAATTTTTAACTTGAGGCCAACTTAGATGTTTAATAAACTAACACAGGAACATTGATGAAAATTTTGAGAAATCTATAGTCATATGAATCAGAATCATCAATTAAGCCAGATGGTTGTAGGCACAACCTTTAGTTGGTCTACTGTAAAGTTACTGAAGGGATAGCGAATGGGATAGATATTGTTTTAGGGCAGCATTTTTTATTTTTTTGGAATTATTTGTTCTGTTGAAGTATTGTGCCAAGGGATTTACTTTCATTCATGTCTGGGGAGAGTTCTAAAAGTAGAAGAGTGCGATATGCTTTCATGATAACAAGTAATAGCATATTGAGAGATTGTCATGCTTTTAATAAGGAGTAGAATACAATTGATAACTATGAGTAGGACAATTTTGAGGTTGGTATTTTTGTTTTAAATTGGTCTGCTCAGACATTAGTAATGCCTTGATGGTGGCTGATAGAAGATGAAAATATCATTGGAATTTTGTTTCAGCTTATCATATCATATACATCTAAAATATATATTTTTTCCATTTATGAATGATAGGATTGATATGAATAAATGGAAATAGTTCTACTTGTAAGAGGGATAGTTTTGGTAATGTGAATTGTACGATGCATGATAGTGAAACTAGAACATCGATTGAAGCTAAGCTTGTACCAAATTTGAGGAAAAAATGATATTTCTTGGATCCTTCAAAGATTCAAGATGTATGTTTTCTAAAGATTTTTACGCCCTTAAACCTTTTATAGGTGTTTTTTTTCCATTTTCAGAACAAAGTTGATAGACTATTTGTTCATGAGTCTGTTTTTTTGAGTGGATATCAACTTTAGCTAGGCATTATGATTCGAAGAAGTAAAAAATGGTTTTTTGGGTTGTAGAGAAGGCCTTACAATTAACATGGTAATTGTTTAGGATATGATTTTTGATTATGATTGGGTAGATTAGTTCGTGTTGCACAGTTTGTCATAGTGCCAAATCATACAATTGAAGCATTTAAAGTGAGGATGCATCCAATTTAGTGGTAGGTGCACTTTTAGTTTTGGTGGATTCACTTTGGTGTGCAATATATACATACTTGATAATGATGAACGACACCTTTGAGCGAAGGTCCTTTGAATGTCTGGGCATAACTTGTGCTATTTTAAACATAGCATAAACATTAAAAACTTTGGATAAAGATGCAATTAAATATACACAAACTAATAAAAACTTATGAAAGAACTAGAATGAAGAATAAATTATCATGATAATAAAAACAACTAAATTTATAACTAAGACTTCCATTCTTATAAATCTTAAATATTAATGCTTTCGCTTAATTGCGTAGCCACTTAAAATTCAAAATATTAAATTTTTTCTTGCAATTTCCATATTAAAAAAAACAAAATTTTTCACATTGAGAATCACTATTATCATAAGCAAAAACAACCTTATATCTTTTTTTAACATTATCATTATCCTTTAAATCATATTATTTTTATCATCTTCATCAATTTGGGTTCATTTGAAAGAATGCCAAATCTGGATGAGTAATCCTTAAATTTTGTTTTAAATTAATTTTAACTAATTTCGCTTCTTTCATAAGTATCACTAGCTTTTGCTACTAAAGCCGTAAAAAAAAGCTCGTCATTCTTGAACAACTTGTGTTCTGCTTGTTAAATAGTCGTGTTCGGTTCGTTTTTCAAACAAGCGAGTGAAAAACAAATTGAACACAAATAATTTTCTTGAGCTCGATCTATAAACAAGACGAACACAAATAAATGTTTCTTCGTTCGAGTTAAGCTTGTTTGGCTTGAATAATTAAATAATTAAATAATAATATTTATTTATATCTTTTTATATTATATTTCAATAAAATGCGATATAAGAGATTTAGTTGGTATAGGTACAAAAAACAGGTGTTGGAAATGTAAATTTATAGAATATTGGCCTGTATGTATGTAAATGCCCAAAAATCATGGAGAAAGAGCAATCTCACAGTCCGCGAGTCACAAAAAACTAATAATTTTTTTTCAGATTTCTTTTATATTTGTTTAGTCTCACGTCACTCCCACATCAGTGGGAGAATTTTGCATATCACCTCATAGGTGTTAAATTTAATGAGAGAAATCCCTCATTTGAGCACTGGAGATGTCGTCCTGTATGAGAATTCGAGCTATTGAGCTCAAATTCAAGCCAAGCGCGAGCTAATTCGAACAAAAGAATTTGAATTGAGTCGAATACTAACATGCTATCATGAGATATTTCGAAAATGAGCTCAACAAAAAAAAAAGAAAAAATCAAACGAGCCGAAAACGAATAAGCTTTGGGCTCGCTAAAGCTTGGCTCGTTTACACCCTATTTGCAACAATGATTCATGTCAAATCTTCCTTACTATTAACATATTTATTATCTTAGTCTGGCTCATCCATCTCTCGTGCTAACCAATTTTTGTATCATTTATATCATTTAAAGAGACAAGATTATTATTGTCACAATGATTGTCTCTTAAAATCAAGGCCCTATTATACTTTAGCTATAAATTTGAGCGTTTCACAAGGGCAAGATGCTTTTGTGATATAACCTATCAATAATGCAAATAGCATGTACTATTTTGACAGCTCATGTCTTGCTACGCTATTGATAATATCATATGATATTGGCATGTATGAGCATATTGTGCAGGTCATTTTTGGGTGTCAAATTCAGATAAACAGTTCTTTGAGGTTTGGGCTTAGGATGGTCAACTTGAATAGGAGTCTTGCAGATCATTTTTATGCACACCATTGATGAAAAGAATATTTCCTATAATTTTTCTTACTCAATAGGTTATTAGGATACATTCATATTTAAAATTTGATAATAACAAACCATATTGTTTCTTTTAAAACCTATCAGGATAATTGGTTTTTTTTGATATTTTTGATCAAAATTTGATCTTGATTTTTATTTTAAATCATCTTTTTTAAGTGTTTAAATAGGTCAGACCTAGGCTTGTGAATGAGTTTGGTATTCAATTGGCATGAAAATAGCTTGATTCGACTAGTCCCTTAGATTTTCTAGCTAGGGAAGGCACGCAAAGAAAAAATAACAAAGAGCTATGCACATTAAAAGACGGCGGAGTAGCGAGAAAAATGAGGAAATGAAGGAAATTTAGTTTCTATGATAATGTTTCATTTTTTTTTATAAGCTCACTTAATTTTTCTCTTATTTGTCTTGAGATAATTGAGGTTCTCCTTTCTTTTGTGAGAATGGGTTTACTTGGTATTGGGAAGGCTGTACTTGGTTCTGCGAAGAGCGGGTGTCCTCAGTGGTGTCCTTGTATTGTACACCTGTGGTTTCTATTTTTAGTGAACTAGATTCTCTCCTCACTCTTATGTATGTTTATTTAGCCGACCCTTATAAATTTTGACATTAATTGCGTTTGCTTAATCTCTCTGCTATCACTTTTTGGTCATCATATTTGCTCCCGGATAATATTTTTTTTCTCTATAGAAGTTAGATGTTTGGCAATTCAAACTTGGATGCAGTAGTCTTAATTCACAAATAACTTCTTTTGGAAAGAACGAACTCAATTTTGGAATATTTTTTTGATATTTGTTGTTCCTCCTGGATGAAAGTTGGTTGGTTTGAGAAATCTATCTTGTAACTTGCCTAACCTAGATTTGTGTTTCTCAGATTTTTTATTAGGACATTTTCTTGAGCAGTAAATGCCCATTGAAACTTGAATTTCAACTACTTTCAATTGCCCCGTCATTTTTCCGATCATACTCCCTCATTGGGTCCAAGATGCTTGAGAGAGAATCACCTCCCTTGTTTGGTGTGGGCTTACTATGTCCAAGTGAATAGATTTAAAGAAATTTGTTTTTGGTGTATAATTACCATTCTTTATAATTATCTACCTGTCTGAATTTTGATTGTTTTAATGATTTTACCATGAAAGTTTGTTTAATCCATATTCATCCAGACAGAAGTATGACTTTTTCATATTGTTTTTTTTTCATTTTTTTTTCATTTTGAGTTCTTTTATTCTCTCTTTTATTTTCCACTTTTCCATCTGCCTCAACATGCCTAATCTATTTTTTACAAGTTACAAAGAATAATGGTAAGTTACAAATTTTGTTGTTGTACTTTTTATCGTTTTCCTTGTTTGAGAGTTTTTAAATTTCTTAGTTCCTTGTTTATCCATGCCATTTCTTGCCATGAACAAGGATGATAATGACCTTGATTGGAGATGAGTCACTTTGCTTGAATGAATGAATTGGTTTTAATAAGCATCATTCTTCGATAGATTTTATTTATAAGTATTTTAATATCATCTGTTGGGTTTTTCAGGTTTCACTGTTAGTAGACTTGCCGCTAATTTATCCTTAACATTTTCTTTCCTTTGCATCAAGGGAGGTGAATGACCTTTTCTTCTGAGACCATGCTCGTGTTTTCTGTGATTGCATTGCTGACACTTAATTCACTATTTTTTAATTTTAAATTGGTGTAACGAACATCGTTTGTCTAAACTCCATTGCTCTCGAGTGTCTAGTTTTTATTATATTAGATCTTATAGTTCTTCTTTTGTTGCAGATTCTCACTTCCTTGTTTGAAGCCAGAAGTTCTATCTTTTTTGGAACAGAAGGCGCATGAGCAGAAGTTTTATCGAAGTACTGCTGCAAAGCAGCTTACATGGAATCACCTGGTATTTTTTTTTTTAAAATAATTAACTGATAAGTTAGATTCTCATTCATACTTTTTAAGTTATCATGGTGTTATCCTTTTTTTTTCCCCTTAATGTGGTCTTATTGTATATTTTTTCTTCATGATTTTGTGTGCCTTGGCACTCTTAAGTTTATTCTGATTAACGACGCTTTCTTGTAGTTTCTTTCATTTCATTTGAAATAATTTGTGCTTGTATATTTGTCACTGTTATATGTATTATGTACTCTATTTTTATTTATGAACTAAAAACATTCTGTTTATATTATTTTCCCAGATGGAGCTTCAAGGGAAACCTCTGTTCTCATTATTGTGCTCGAAAGTAGTGAAGTTTACATTATTGTGAGTCTGTCAACTAGGAGTGATACTCAAGTAATTAACATCGATCCCACTACTGGTTCACTGAGCTATATTGGAAAGCTTGGGCATGACCTTTTTAACTCTGAAGAAGAAGCTTTGAACTACATTACGGATTGTTCGGGGTTTTTATGTAAGAACACCATTTATGCAAGGGCCTTGCTTGGCTATGCGGCACTTGGAAGCTTTGGATTACTTCTAGTAGCGACCAGGTTGACCCGCACAATTTCTCTACTTCCTGGTGGTGGCTGTGTTTACACAATTACAGAAAGTAAATGGATAAAAATCCAGCTTCAAAACCCTCAGTCACAGGGCAAGGGAGAGCTTAAAAATATCCAGGAATTAGCTGAACTGGACATTGATGGAAAACACTATTATTGTGAAACAAGGGATATTACTCGGCCTTTTCCGAGTGCCATGACTTCCCATGATCCTGATGATGAATTTGTTTGGAATTCTTGGTTTTCCAAACCATTCAGGGATATTGGCCTGCCAAAACATTGCATTGTTCTTCTGCAGGTTTGTGTTCATGCACCCTATTACTTTGGTTTTAAGAGCCATTCCTATGTAAGATTTTCTAGGGAAATTTATATAAATACCACACAAACCTTATATATTTACATATATAACACCTAACATTTCATATTTACTTGCATAGCGCTCAAATCTTGAACAGTACATCAGAAATATCACTCTTAATAACTGATTCTTATATGAAGAGCTAATTTTCAAATGCATAGTTGGATAATAGAGAATGAGATTTAGGAATAGGTATTGTATTAAAGCTTGGCAAGCTCAACCATAGAGTTAGTTTTGGAAGTTTGCATCAGTTGGCTGAAAACAGAAGTGCAGAATGGAGTCAACTTCGTTCATTTTGAAGTCCCAGACTTCCAGTTAGGTTCCCAGTTCTAGATTGATTGTTTCAGTAAGATTTTTTCCTCCAGCAATCCAACTGACAAAGATTAAATATGCAATCTAGATTATGGATTACAAGTTAATTCGGTTCAATTTTGATTTTGGCACCAGAAAAGTTATATATGAATTTTAGATTTTGGATTATAGTTCAACCCTCAACCCATGACAAATATGGTTTATGGATTTGTTTCATCGAAATTGAGCACTTATGTATTTTAAAAAACAATACAAATTGATTGAATTTTGATTGTTATTCTTTTTCTTTTCCTTTTATATGCACTGGTTATTTTTTTCTTTATGTTTGTTCAAAATCTGTTTATAGATTAATAACTCATTGCTGTCTTTTGTAAGCCATTTTTTTTTGTTGTTTTTTATTGCTGTTATCATGATTTTCTAAAATTGACGAATACTGCCAGGGATTTGCTGAATGCAGAAGTTTTGGGAGCTCTGGGTCTGGGAACATTGTTGCACTCTTTGCTCGTCGAAGTAGGTTGCATCCTGGTACACGCTATTTAGCTAGAGGGCTGAACGCATGTTCTAGCACAGGTGTTGCATCCTTTGTTTCTCGTTGTGGTTAATATCTGAAAACTTGTTTATACAGTTGGGATTCAGCTACTTTTAATGCAAGATAACCTGATTTAACATAAAATATTGTTTAAATCCTTAGAAAAGTAGAATAGTTGCTAATTTGATGCTTTATTTTTTGGATTATATGTCATGGTAGTTTTTTGGATTTTTTTGCTTATAAACTCATTTGTTGCCTATATGAATGCACAAATGTAACAAGTGAATTTTACCTTTTCTTGTTAAAACTTTTTAGATAAATTCGACATTCTACTAAGTTAGTGAGGGCAACATACTGGGAAAAATGCATATTCCTCGGCTATGATCAGCCCCATACCATTCTTTTTTGGGTTTGGAGCATTTACGACTTTGAGGAGCAGATTTTTTTTAATAACATTGTCTTGAGTATATTTTTTATGCCTGATCTGAGCATTTTAATTTTTTTGGGCTTAGAAGAGACGATGTATCTGGACTTACGATAGACTACTATGTGAATGTGTGATCTGACATACTTCTTAAATAATATAATTGTAACCTTTTTACCTAACACTTTGTTGTATTAGCCCTTCACAATCTCTGAGATAGACCACAAGCTGCACTTGAGGGATTCTTTTTTGGAACAAAACATAGTCAAATTTGACTAACTCATGTTTAAATATGACTTGGTGGAGCTAAAGGAGTGGCAAGATATTTTGGAGGATTGAAGCCATCTATTAGTAATAAGGTGCAGTTGCAACCCTATTGGTGTCTACTCATGTACAAATTCTAATTTTGAAGGCGGAAACACAACATCATTGTCAGGGGATCACTATATCTTACAAGTAGGGCTCACCCTTATTATCAAATAGTAAGTATCAAATGGTAAGTGCTCACCTGTTAGAGTACTCAAGCCAACCTCTCATGGTAAGAAACCAGTCTAGGGTAGAGAGAAAAGTGAGTGCCATCAGCATTCATAAGTTATTGTCAGCCAGAAAGTACTTGTAAGTGCCACGATTTTGGCACATTATGTCTGATTGCTTAAATAGGAGGTTGGTCTTTTTCACCGAGCGGGACGTAGTGGAAGAAATGGACAATAACACAAGAGACATGGGAGAAGGTAATGGTGCAAAGGAAGTGTATGAACTTCTAGCCGGCGAGAGAGATGTTAGAGGTTCGACGCATCCTTCAGATTGAGCCTATGAGAGAGTAGTAATAGCTCCATCATAATATTTTTTCGTACCTGTTAAACCATGATGAAAAATGTGTGGTTTTATTATGGACGGAGATGGTTGTAAGAACATAACTTCTACTCAAATGGTTTACAAGTTGAATCTTGCTGCATAGAAGTACAACCATCCTTTTTTCTGTCTTAGTTGAAAGAAAAGAAATGAGTTCATAGTTGACAGAAGATGCTTGTGGAGTTCTCTAATGGAGATAAATTCCAGGAGCCAAAGCGGTGTGGTGTGATATCTATGGATGTTTGTCACATTCTATTTGGTTGTCTTTTGCAATATAATCGTTTCAAATATCACGCTGCAAGAACTTGCATTCTTTCATCAAGGGTGGGAAGTGCATCGTACTCTTACATTGGTAGGAGTCAAGGGTAATGGCATTCGTGCATATTTTAAAACTATGGTGCTATGAGCTACTTTTCTGTAGGCCTTGAGGGAAGCAACGATAGGACTAATAGTGGTGGTCCTACAAGACAGTGAGTACGAGAAGATGATTTCAGACATAGTGCAACCTCTGTTGAGAGAGTTCAAGATGCGCTGACCAACTATCTGCCTTCAGAGTTGCCACCACTGGGAGACATCCAATAGGCTATAGATTTCATTTTAACATCATGTTCTTGCAAAATGACACGTCTTCTGAATGTGCCTAGCCATGTATGAGGAGTTGCAGAAGCAGAATACAAGTTTAATGACTAGAGGCTTGGTTTGTAAGAGTACTAGCACATGTGTAGTTCAACTTTTATTGTACTAAAGAAGCATGACTATTGGCGTATGTTTATTGTTTGTAGGGTTGTGAACATAATCACCATTAAGCACCGGCTTCCCATTCCGAGATTGGATCATTTTTTGGATCAGTTACAAGGAACTAATATATTCTTTTAGATTGATTGACACAGTGGTTATCACCATATAAGAATGAGACCAAGAGATGAGTGGAAGATAGCTTTCAAGACAAGATATTGATTGTATGAGTGGACAATCATGCTCTTTGGCTTATCAGATACATCGAATACTTTTATGTGGTTGATGAGTCATGTTTTTCGAGCATTCATAAACAATTTCAGGGTTGTGTACTTTGATGATTTTCCGATGTACAACTGTTAAGAGAAGAAGCATTTATACAACATCAGTGCCAAGTTTATGGAATTATTTGGATGGAATAATTGTATGGTTGCCTGAAGAAGTGTCATTTTCTTACAATTACGGTGTGATTTATAGGATATATTATTTCAGCTACCAACATTGAGATGCACTCCGTGAAGATTAAGGCTATTGTGGCTTGGCCCAAAAACCGAAAAACTTGATAATTACTAAAGTACGTCAGTTTTATTGACTGACTTCATTTTACAGGAAATGTTTTAAAAAATTTAGCTGTATAGAAGCACTCTTGATGAAACTTTTTTAGTTATATAGATTCATTTGTTCAAATAATGCACATGCCAGCTTTGAAGCTCTGAAAAACCAGGTTACTCATGAGCCATCCCTAGCTCTTCTAGATTATAATCCAGTGCTTGTGGTGGAGTGTGACACCTCCAATATGAGGATTGGAGCCGTACTGAGCCAAGGAAGATACACTATTACTTTATTTATTGAAAATTGAATCATTTTAGTCTAAAATGATGAAGAGTTTTATGCTATTGTGATCAATCTCAATGATTGGAGCCACTCTCTGTCGGTAGAGTTCACCTTTTGCACCGATCATGAATCCTTGAGGTTTTTGCATAGTCATAGCAAGCTTAATGGTAGACATACCTTATAGGATCTAGATGCTTTCAATGAAGAAGGTGATCCCTCTCCTAAATGCGAAGAGTGATGCAAGAGCAGAACCCGCGATACCGCGTATGCTGGAGCAGAATCGAGATTGGATTTATGTCCTGTTAGACCCTAGGTGGGATTCCCTCTTGCTGTGGGACTGCTGAGTCTTATAATCCCTTATTTTGTGTATTTTGCTAATCAGTTAGGGGTTAATTTATGTCTTAGTATAAGTATATTGTTTTAGAATATGGTGGAAACATTTTTGCTTTGATTTATGTTATTTGGATACTTTATTTCTTAGTTTTCTCTTACTTGGAGAATTGTAGCCTCTATTTTTGTAAGTGATGGATCCTCCTTAGCAGCCGCACCTTGCCAAAATGTCATTTCATCATTCTCTCTGTTATTTTTAGCTTGGACAGCAGCCGAATTCTTTTAATCCCTTTCCAAATCCCGCCGAGTTCACATATCTTTTTTCTTTTGCTATTCTGCAATCTCTACCCACTAATTCCGATTCTTAAACACATTCTAGGAATCCTAAAATGATGTCACATGATGCATGATATGATGTTACGAATTGAGAATGTCCAATTAATGCAAAGATTTAACCCTTGTTGACCAATGATTTTTGGGCCGTTACTTAAAAAGATTCTCATGTATTTAGCAAAATAAAATGTACCTATAAGCAGGTGTTTAAGTTTTTCTTGTAATTATTTCATTGTGGAAGGTTTTTTCATATTTAATTGTTGCACAATTTTTGTGATTACTATTTTGGATGCTTTTCAAATGACTAATTGATGATAAATACTGTGGTTGTTTTTGGCTCTATTGGGCTTTAGATTAGTTTTTTAAAACTATCTAGTTTCTTGCGTGTAGTCCTGGCTTATAAACTTGGAGTGGTAGCTGTACTCAAAACTAGTTTTTAGTATGTTTTTCATGTTACCGTACATAATTGACTATAGAAGATTCATTTTCTCACACTTTTGCATCTATTCTTCACAGGCAATGAGGTGGAATGTGAGCAATTGGTTTGGGTTGCGCAAAAAGGTGGAGAAAGCTTTCCATTCAGTTCTTACGTCTGGCGAAGAGGAACCATACCAATATGGTGGGGAGCAGACTTAAAATTTACTTCTGCAGAAGCTGAAATTTATGTTTCTAGCCAGGAACCTTACAAAGGAAGTGCACTTTATTATCAAAGATTAAGTAGAAGATATAAAGCCCAGCGTTCAGATCTTACTGCTGTCAAAGAAAAGAAAGCTCCTTTGATACCTATAATTTGTGTTAACTTGCTCAGAAATCAGGAGGGAAAGTCGGAAACCATTTTGGTGGAACATTTTAAGGAATCAATAAAATATGTCAAATCTACAGGTAAACTTCCTTATACTTGGATTCAACTCATAAATTATGATTGGCATGCTACTGTGAAATTAAAAGGTGAACAGCAGACTATTGATGGACTTTGGAGACTTCTCAAAGCTCCCACGGTATCCATTGGCTTTTCTGAAGGGATTTATTATCTTTCAAAACAGAAACTCAAGGAATGTAGAGGACTTGTCGTCTCTAATAGTGATTGTGATGGTGGGTTCTGCCTAAATTCACTTCAAAATGGGGTAATACGTTTCAACTGTGCCGATTCTTTGGATAGAACAAATGCTGCCAGTTTTTTTGGGTCTCTTCAAGTTTTTGTGGAACAATGTAAGAGGTTGGGTGTTTTTCTTGACAGAGATACGCTCTCTGGCTTTACTTCAGTAAATAGATTTGGAGAGTATAGTAAATATGGGGTTGGTTCTTTGCCTCCAGGGTGGGAGGAGCGCAAAGATGCCGTAACAGGGAAGCCTTTCTATATTGATCATAACACACGTACAACTACATGGGAACATCCTTTCCAGGACAAGCCTTGGAAAAGATTTGACATGTCATTTGACCAATTCAAGAGCTCAACATTGCTAACTCCTATAAATCATTTAGCAGATCTATTCCTACTAGCAGGGGATATACATGCAACGCTCTATACTGGTTCCAAAGCTATGCATAGTCAAATCCTCAGTATATTTAATGAGGATGGTGGAAAATTTAGTAAGTTTTCTGCAGCACAGAATGTTAAGATCACTCTGCAAAGAAGATACCAGAATGTTATTGTTGATAGTTCTAGACAAAAGCAATTGGAAATGTTCCTTGGAATTAGGCTTTTCAAGCATCTCCCTTCAGTTCCAGTCCATCCTCTGAAAGTAGGTAGAACTATTGACTTTTTAAGTAATATTATTGAAATATAAATTCATATTGTATAATTTTCTGTTTCCATAATTGGTGTGAATAATTTTTTGTTTTGGTGTAAATAGGCTTGCGTAACATAGTCCACCTAGATGAAAGCAAATGGTTTGTTGAACATGTTTGAAGGGAAAAAAATTATTACAACTAAACATTGGTTTAAGATATTCTTTAGTGGAAAAAATGCTTTGGGAAAATTCAGTGGGTTGTGTGAAAAACAACTTTGCTGCTTTACTATTCAAATAATATTATATTCGCTTCTTGATTCTTTTTCCTTCTTCGGTAAGTTTATAATTTCCATGTTCTATTGTATTTCATTTTTTTGATATGATGTTGCTCGCTGATATGCCTTAGGTTTTATTTACTGTTGTATTGAGAAATTAACTCCAAGATTGCCTTTAAAATCAGCTTTATTTTTAGCTCATGCGAGCTTTGACTTGAAATCAAAGTGCCAACTAACATGCTAGGCTAGGATTGAATCAAACTTGCATTATGTTGCGTTTGGATTAAATTGACTTAGCTTGAGATAGAATTAAAATATAAATGCATCTATATAAATTTTTATATAAGTATATCCATATATGTATTTGTTTGTGTTTGTCCCTCTATTTATGGGCGGATGGATGCCATGTATTATGTTGGATTATGTTATATTTAAGATAAAAATTGATTGAAAATGAATTTATTTTTTCTTAGGAAGTAAGTCTTGTTCTAATCGAAATTGGTTTGAGCTAATGTCTAAGAATGAATTTTAGTGATCATTGAGATTGGGACAAAATGAGTCAAAATCAATTTGTTGACAGCCCAATTTTACTATATAGTGTGTACCCTTTATTACTCATGCTTTAAAGCTATTTTTCATTGATTTACGTGCTTTGAAGAACTACCATCCACTTGGTTGATTGGCAAGAGTGAATAAAGGATATTGTTTTGAGTTTGAGCTTTATTGCGTTATAATTTTTTCTTTCCACACTGCATTAATTGCTTGTTAGTAAAAACATAAATGACGAATCAGTAATGCATGTGATAGTTCCTCGTTATCTGACACCTATTCCTTGCAATTTCTTCTATATTCTTGTTTTTTGTTCTGTTTCAATATTTTTATATACGTAATCAAGATTTAAAAAAGTGAACTTGGAAATTGAGATGTTTTGCCATAGGTCGGCGTACCTAAGCCTTTAACTAAAAAAATAAAAAACTCATAAATTTAATAACAATCCATAAATATGCTATAAATCTTTGACAATTTAAATTAGTATATTATTAATTAAAAAATAAAATAAGAAAAACTAAAGCATGCATATAAAATCCATTGAAGAAATATTAAAAATTCATTATAAATGAAAAAATTTTGGAGGAACTTTCTTAGAAGAAAAACTCTTTTTTTTTTCTCATTAAGCAGATAACTAATATATATACAACTCAGACTAGCCCTCTTACAATTATAGAAAAATTCAAATCATCACTATAAAAAGGAAAGAAATAAAACACAATAATGGATAGTTAAGGGAGAATAATTTCTTCCCTTAGATGTAACAGTGGACCCACAAATTACTGAACCATGTGATCAACACTTGCTCTGAAGTTGGGTTGTATATGTCATATATCCCAAACTCGTTGTTGATATCACTAAAGTGGTGCTGAAGAAGTGCTTTGGTAAGAATTTTGGTAATTTGATATTGAGTTGGGATATAACCTTGCTGAACATCCTTTCAATTGACCATCTCAAAGAGTGTTTGTCAATCTTTATATGTTTGGTTCGATCATGGTGTACCAGATTCTTTGAAATATTAATGGCTAATTGACTATCATAGAACATCTTAGTAGTGCTTTGGTTCTCCATGTGAAGTTCAAGCAATAGTTTTTTAGCCACATCCCTTCACAAATTGCTGGGGCCAGGACATTATACTCAGATTATGCACTGTTTCTTTCCACCACAACTTGCTTTTTATTTCTCCAAGTAATAAGGTTACCCTATACAAATGAACATTAATCCGTGGTGGACCTTCTATCAGTATGTTCTCCTGCTCAGTTAGCATCAGTGTTTATGTCAATATCACGGTTTTTAGTTTTTTTTAATATCAATCCACGCCTTGGAGTCATCTTTAGGTACCTCAGGATTTGAAAGTCCGCTTATAAATGATCTTTATTTTGATCATTCATATGTTGACTCACTACACTTTTAGAAAAAAATGATGTCAGACCTTATATGTGTTATCCTCTCCTTTTGATGCTTGTCAATTGGGATGTATAGGAGTATTTGTTGGTTTGCATTCCAACATTTTTGTCTCTTTTAATAAGCCAAGGATATATTTTCTTTAGGATATTATGATGACTTCTTTGGATTTAGCTACTTCCATTCCCATAATATGTCTGAAACGTTTCAAGATATTTGATCTCAAACTCAAAAGCTATTGTTCGTTTAATTGTTTCAAATATCCTACGTCATTGCTTGTTAGAATTATTTCATCCACATATAGATTAAGAATGATTATCTTTCTTAATTTGATTTCACAAATAAGTGTGATCAACCTAACATTGATAGTACTCATTGGCAAAAATAGTCTTGGTGAACCTTTCAAACCATATTCTGGGAGATTGTTTCAACCCATGTCAATGCTAGTCCTGATTGACAACCAATGGTAATAATACTCGTACTGTAATGAGTTTAGTCGCTGGTACAATTATCTCTTGATAGTTGATCCCATTGGATTGAGTGAACCCTTTTGCTACTAGTCTACCATTGAACCTTTCTATGCTCCCATTTGTTGTATTTAATAATGAATATCCATTTGCACGCTACAGTGTTTTTCCCAGGTGGAAGAGTTTTTATGATCCAGGTACCTTTCTTTTCAAATGCTAGAATTTCTTCTTTCACAATCTTTTTCCAAGTAGAAATAGATAATGCCTATTGGATTGAATTTGGAACATGCACATTATTCAAATTCCGAGCAAAAGATTTATAAGAGGATGATATGTTAGTGTATAAAGCCGAGTTGTGAAATTTGATGTAGTGGTTCGTATTAATGGTCATCATGAGTTTTTTCCTGCTCTCTTTTGTTTGATACTTTAGTAAAGGCTTCACTCTTTAAGGGAAGAAGTTTGGTTATTATGATTTTTTCTCTGGCTTTATCTAGTTCCTTGTTGAGTGTTGACCTCACTTTTGGCGGAGGTCTAGTCTCTTTTTTTTTTAATAGCCTAGGGTCTAGACGTAGGACATTCTTGTCGACTATTCCTAGAAAACCAGTAAAAGAGTCCTTCCCGTTAGAAGTTCTGAGCTTTTCTTCGCTCGACTTGACGTTCCACATGGTGTTTTTTGACCTCTAGCGCTTAGTAGGTGGGGCTACTGTGAGGGAACTCAAGGAGAATCCCTATAGAATTGTTGGCCTTAGGATTGACTGTACGCGTTGATCTCGCGCCGTCATGCTCTTCACCGTCCTGTTTGATTGAGCCCGAGCCGAGTTTTTGACGCGGTTCGGGTCGCGACGCGTTTTTGTTCCGATCGTTGACGAGGTTGTCCAAACGACTCCAGATGACAAAATGGACTGCGCCGACTCGTCCGGAACGTCGATTTTGCTTAGGGAGACGTTCGTTTCACTGCGACGACACGTCCAGGAAAAAATACACATTTAAGTGTTAATTATAATAATAAATATATATTATTATTATTTTTATTATAATTAATAACATTTATTAATCCTTAACCTAAATCTATTTCCCTCTCTCGTTTCTTTCTCTCGCACTCGTGGGCCTCTGCCCTAGTTTTGGCTCGCTCGATTTTACCTGGCCCACTCCTTTGTGCCGTTGGAAAGACGCGTTCCCGCGTTCGCCTCTCGCACGCGAGACAGGCCTCACGGCGCCCATCCCTCATATCTCATCCTCTGCCTTCTGTGTCGATCCTCTTTGCGGCAGATCGTATCCTCTGTCCTGCTCGATCCCTCTGCCATATCCTCTTAATCATTCCTTTTCCTTCTCTGGTTTTATTAGAGCTCAGTTTAGAGCCTTTCAGAGAGCCGAGAAAAAATCTCTGAGGGAAAACTCTGCCAAATTTCTCTCACTTTCTTCTTTAGTTCTTATTGCTTGGTTTGGTTTCCTCTTGCTGTTGGAGAAGAATTTAGGTTGTGGAGCATTTTTTTGAGGTTTTATTTTGTTTCTGTATTAACGAGGTACTTCTCCTCCTCTGCGCCTCCTTTCCTTTCGGTTTCTCTCTGCCGAGCCACTGAGAATAGCGCCGTTGGTCGGTAGCTGTTGGATGGTACGTCATGCTAGTCTAATATATTTGCATGTATTTTGAGATATTCACCATAAGAGCATGTGGAAGTAAAAATCTAGGCCTGTTTTGAGATTTGAGCATGGATTCTTGCTAGGGTTAGCGAGAAATGAAGCATATATGGGCTGCCTCTATTCTTTTTTTTGCTTAAAAAAAAATGTTTGGGAGTATATTGATAGTTTAAAATGCATCTTTGCTCCTCTAGAAATACATGTTGAAAGAAGTTATTATATTTTCCATGCTTAGAATGAATGTGGTAACTCATTTTGATGTCAAGGAATGTTGGCTCTAGAAGATTCATGCTTATTTACTTCTTGTTGCATATCATCACGATAAAAAGCTAGAAATTCATTCTTGTTTTTGAGCCTTTACAGGGTTCGGTTTGGCCCCTACTTTGGCCTGTCTTTAAAGCCTTTATAGGCCACGTTTTTTTTTTCCGACCCTTGCTGTGCTCGGTTTTAGCTCCCTGTGTCTTTTCCTGGCCTGAAATGCATACTATGAGAAAATTTCTTTAATTTGGAAAGTCCTGTAGCTTGTTTTAACAACTTGGTTTAGCTCCTCGTGAGGTATCCTCTCTGTTCAAATATCTATGGGAAAGAAATTGTTTCATGCTCGGAATAGGTATTTTGGAGGCCCAAATATGTTCTCTATGATGTTTTTCTTGTTTAAGATGTATATTGGCTCCATATCTTGATGTTTTTAAGGCATGTGGATTTTTCTTTAACCTTTGGATGGCTCGATTTTGCCTTGAAATGGCTCGATGTTAATCTCTATTTTGAAGCGGGGTCTTATTTTTGTTGGTTTTCTTGGTTTTAGCCTTGAACGGCTTAGTTCTAGCTTCTTGTGGGGCTTGGTTTTGCCTGTTGAGCCGTCGATTTAGCTCTTTTGTTGCGATCTGCCTATTTGAAATAGTGTGCTGCATGAAATATCGATTTTGAGGCTTTGTAACTGCTTAGTTCTAGCTTCTCATGGGGCTCGGTTTTGCTTGTTGAGGTTCTCAGTTTTGCCCCTAGGTCGCCAGGTGCCTGCTCACTTATTGAACTCATTTTGACATTAAATTGGCATGTTATTGGCTGCCTCAGTTAAATATACGTGCAGGTTCGTCCCCAAATAATTTAAAGCTGGTTTGGGGCTTGGTTTTTGTTGGCTTTGCCCCTTACCCGATAGCCTTAGCAGCTCCCCTTTTGGTGGCCTTGGCTGTGGGCTTTGACAGTGGATCCCTCTCTTGGTTGTGTTGCCTTTGGTCGAGAACCTTAACAGCTGCTCCTTGCTACCCTTAGCTCCTACCCGAGAGCTTGGCCTGGAGTTGGCCCGTGCCTTTTCTTAGCCCTACCCGTGAGCTTGTCGGTGGGTCTTTTGGATTTGTTTGGTCCCTCTTGCTGGACTTGATCAGTCTGGATTTTGTGGAAGAGTCAAGTTTGTCATTGAAAAATTTATAACCGCTTTATTCATTTCCTTATGTATATCGAGGGGGTACGGTAAAGTAACTAGTGGAGGTCCCTTTGGTTGTTTTAGCCGTGAGCTTTACTTGTTGTTCCTTGGGTTGCCTTGGCCGTGAGCCTTTCCTTTGCCTTAGATTGCCTTGGCCGTGAGCCTCTTTTGGCCCTGTTTCTTGCCTTAGCCGTGAGTTCCTTATTCTGTTGGTGGACTTGGCCGAGAGCCTTGGTGGTTGCTTCCTCTTCTCTATTGACCCCCGACCGTGAGCATTTATGTGGCTTTATTGGAAGGTTCTATGTTTATTTGGTATGAGAAGCTATTGATTAAGTTGGGAGTTGAAAAATCTTAATTTTGGTATAAGCTTGGAGGTGCTGATGGTAGTCTTCCCCGGGTCGCTTTCCTTTTGTTCAATTCATGGAACTTGGAGATTTTCAAGTCCTATTTGAGAGAACATTTGGTTGAATTAAATTGAGCCCATGGAAGATATTTTTGGAGGAATGACACCGATGTAGGGGAGGTCATTTGTGGGTGATCGTCGGGTCGGTTCGGGCCCGTTTCGACTCGTTCGAAATAGGATTTGGAAAGGACTCCTCTCTCTCACCTCATTTCTGTTCTTTTTTTTCCTTGCTTCTTGGTTCATTTTTTATGAGCTTGTCGGCAGGTCTTTTGGATTTGTTTAGTCCGTCTTGCCGGACTTGATTAGTCTGGATTTTGTGGATGAGTCAAGTTTGTCATCCAAAAATTTATAACCGCTTTATCATTTCCTTATGTATATCGAGGGGGTACGGTAATGTAGCTAGTGAAGGTCCCTTTGGTTGCCTTAGCCGTGAGCCTTACTTGTTGTTCCTTGGGTTGCCTTGGCCGTGAGCCTTTCCTTTGCCTTAGATTGCCTTGGCCGTGAGCCTCTTTTGGCCCTGTTTCTTGCCTTAGCCGTGAGTTCCTTATTCTGTTGGTGGACTTCGCCGAGAGCCTTGGTGGCTGTCCCCTTTTCTATTGACCCCGACCGTGAGCGTTTATGTGACTTTATTGGAAAGTTCTATGTTTATTTGATATTTGAGGCTATTGGTTAATTTGGGAGTTAGGAAACCTTAATTTTGATATGGGTTTGGAAATGCTAGTGGTGGTTTTCCCCGGGCCACTTTTATTTTGCTTGATTTGTGGGGTTTGAAAGATTTACGAGTTTTTTTTATTTGGGAGAGCATTTAGATGAGTCAATTTGAGCCTATGGAAGATGTTTTTGGAGGTTAGACACCGATGTCGGGGAGGTCATTTGTGGGTGATCGTCGTGTCGGTTCGGGCCCGTTTTGACTCGTTCGAAACAGGATTTGGAAAGGACACCCTCCTTGGGTTGATCTAATTCTGATAAAGCGAGAAAATGACATCCTTTTGGACTGATTCAAGGACCTTGGGCCCTACTTTTTCAAGTCTTTTCGTCATGAGTTTTGGTAACTGATTCATCCTCCGTCTTTTCGGTGTTTTAGGTGGATCAGTGTCTCCTCACTCTCACCTCATTTTTTTTCTTTTTTTTTCCTTGCTTCTTGGTTCGTTTTTTTTATGCTTATGTCCGCTACATAAGTGTCTGCGTATAGCCTTTTGCTATACGTAAAATCATCAAACAATGTCACAAGTAGGTCGGTTTTGTTTTGGGGCATAGAGCGGCGATGACAAAGGCACAACGGTGGTAGAGCAAAATGATATTCCATCCTACGACATCGGGACACCCCCACGAACCCGGTAAACCATAAGATGTAATATTATTCACCGACATAAGACTAGCGGAAGTTGACCCGTACCTTCTTAGGTTGTTGATAGTCCTACGCCCGACAGTGTGATCGATTCGTGGACAACTACACTTTTTCAAAACTAATAAAAACAAATTTGATAAGAACGGATACATCTTTTTCAAACAAAAAAAAAATAAAATAAAAATAAAAAATAAATAAATAAATAAATAAATATGCATGTTAAAAATATAAATTTTAAATACATTTTAAACATTGGTTGTCCACCTGTTGATTACCTGTTTGGGCTAAGGAGTACCCTCCTAAGTTAGGTTCGATAGGACACCATTTTAGTTGAGCGACGGACTTTATACATCCGGGTGATCGACTAGCCTTTGACGACCCTCGAGTATAAACATATATCTGAGCCTAGCCCCGGCCTGAGTGCTTGCGGTCCCCTCTTTTCGGACTTTCTCATATGTTTTATTGAAATTTTTGGACAAAGCACTCGTGGTCTTTTCTCCGGGATTTTCCCGAGGTTTTTTTGATGATTTTATTTGGATTGTTACCCGTCGATTCTCTCGAGTTTCTCGTCATGGATTATTCGTTTATTTTTTCCGTGTTTTCCATCATTGCTCATTTACCGTCCTTTCTCGGGTTTTCTGGGTGACATTTCTTTTCTTCCTTGCTCTCGTTTATATAATGCATTTCAGTCTGTTTCCTCAATTTTTGTTATTTGTACCAGTTGCATTAGCTACATCTAAGGAACAACGGATCCCCCAGGTATGCAGGTTTGATTTATGTTTACAACATATTACATTCTTGTAATCACTTTCCTGCTGTACCGTCTACTTTTTCTTTACACCGCATGTTGCACTATTCTCTTTACTGCATACTCTACTGCTTGTCCTGTGCTATATACCTTACTGCCATTCTATACACTGTACAACTTCAATCTGTTCCCCTAGAATGTTTAAAGAACTACAACCATAGGGCCACTTGATTTGACATCATAACCTGACACCCTAGAAAATTTAAACTCGTCACGACAGGGAACTTGGAGCTAGCGCGGTAGACAGCACGACCATCTTCAACAGCAGAACATGTCTTCTTCAGCTAAACCATTCCTTCCTTAGAATTAAACAACAATTCATAGGATTTCGAGGTTGTTTGCCTAGTGCAACATAAATCCTCAACTTTTCATTAGGCATTTGTACAGTTCTACTGTGCAATCTAAGCCCTAACTCGTTTTAGGATTCCGAGGTTGTCATTCGTCACAACCTAAATCCTCATATCTTCCAGACTGTTTGTGTGATCATTTCATACGAATATAAGCCCTAATTAAATAAAATTGACAGGATCAAACACTTGAATAATTTCTCCTCGAAACTGAAGTCAAACTATAGGGTAGACTGGGAAGTCACCGAGGTTCTCCTTCGGATCTGTGACATCCCCTAGTTATTCCTCATTTGGATTCTACAATAAATGTTCCATGTTTGAATTATTCCCCTTTGCACTCCTCTTTGACCGATTTCGTTGAAAAATCCTATTCTTTTAACCTCCTTGAAGATAATTTTTCCTGATTTTTATCGAGAGTATTCTTAGGTGACTACGGTTGTCTAAGATGTAATTAACTATAGGGGCTTGCCCTTATAAGAAGCTTTTCCGAACTGAGCTTAAAATAAACCCTATTTAATTTTTCATATTAAATAGGGGAATTTGTCGGCAAACAAAACGGTTTCGCAGACCAAACGGATGTCATATCTTTCTTAGTATATTTGATCGAGCCTCACCCTCAAGTCTTGTGTTTATCCTTCGGGATAGATACATGATTTGAGGTAATGCGCTCTTTTATTTAAACTATGAAAAATATGTGGTCAGTTTGATTTTCATATTTTTAAAACTTAAATCTATATGTAAATTAAATGTCCTTCCGAAGCGGGCGACGAGATTTCGATTTCGATGACCGACAGCTTCCTACGGGCAACTCCCCCAACTTTTTTTTTTAGTGCCGACATTGAGTTATAAAAGGAATTTAAAGGTTTTCTTTTGTTCAACAATGGTTTTGTAAAGAATAGTCTTGTGAGCACCTTCATTTGTATGTTTCATACATATGCAGTTGATGTTAATATTTGGAGAGAGTGTTGAAATACTGAGTAACATTGAACTCATCGTGTTGCATTTCCTGTAATCTAGTTTTAATGTTAACTCAGAGATGTTGTTAATGCTTGAATAGGTATCCCTTGCGGCTTCTCATATTTCTTTTGCTGCTTTGCGAGGAAGTTTTCTCCAATTTTCGTTATGAAATTGACAAGTCATGACATGACAATGTGATTTTCAATCTTCCATGTCTAATGTTTAGGATAAGTAATTTATGGTGCATGCTTTTCCTTAGTGAGATGATCATCTTTTTTTTTTTTTACCACAGTACCACAGATTACTTGAACACAGAACAGATTGAGACAATTGGAGGAAATTATTGTCATGTAGTTTGTGATTGGTGATGTAAAAAGAGATTTCAGATGTTTTAGAATCGAACATCTTAGATTCAGGTTTTGACGTACTTTTGAAGAGGGTATTTGGTCATCATAAGGATTTCACTAGAGAGGGAAATTGTCCGTCATCGACATTGGATTTCCACTGTACAAAGAAATTGACTGTCGCTGACACAAGATTTTCATTAGAGAGAGAAACTGACTGTCATCGATACAAGATTTCTAGTAGAGAACGAAATGGTCAGTCCCCGACACAAAATTTCTGCGCAAGAGGTACACGGATGAGATGATCTTGCAGATCAAATTTGAGATTTCTGTTTGAAAGAGAAAATAAATTCTCATATTTGGGATTTGAAGGATGCCCGTCCAAAGAAGTTGGCAGGGATCACAACACCAAATCGACGTTGATTTTTACAATGTAGTCTGTCTAGAGAAGCGACAATGACGCAATAAAGCTTGTGGAGATCGCTACACCAGAGCAGCGATGATTTACTAATGGGTGTTCATCTAGAGAAGCGACAACGACGCAATGGCTCAATTCGGGTTGTGTTCGCCTAGCTACAATCCAACAGGTTCACAGTGACTACAAAATCCCAAAAATGCTTGCAGGGACAAAACCCTGGAGGGATCCGACTATGAGGAGGGGATTGGGTGGAGGTCCTGCAAGGATTAGCGGGAGAAATGAGTGCTATTGTTTTTTTTCCTTCCTCCAATAACACAAGGAAAATTCGGAGGAACTTTCTTATAGGAAAAACTCTCTTATTTTTCATTAAGCAAATAACTAATATATATACAACTTAGACTAACCCTCCTACAGTTAGAGGGAAATTCAAATCACCATGATAAAAATGAAATAAATAAAACACAATATTGGATAATTAATGGAGAATGATTTCTCCCCTCAAATGTAATAGCGGACCCATGGTTTACTAAAAAGTGTGCATATCAAAAGTAAGAAAATAAACAATATATTTGAAAGAAATTTATCAATTTTTCTAATATAACTTTTCCTCTTGACTTAAAATTGCAGGCAATCACTCAACTGTTTGTAGACTCGTCCTCCCTCGCTCGCAGTCACTCATAGATCCCCATGCTCACAGTCCCAGGGAACTTGCTAGCATAGCATGCCTTCAACTCTCAATACTTATTTAACAAATGTAAACAAGGATTTATTATAAGCTATCATATAACAAAATATTTTTTTTAATTCTTGTTATATTATAATATGAGGATATCTGCCTCAATCACCTCAATAAAAAAATGCATAAGCCTCACTCAGATCATTAAGGCATAAGTTTTGAGTCAATTTGTGGGCGCCTTATAGTGAGGCTCATCTTAATGTGTGCAACCTTGAATGCCTTTTTAGTCTGTTATTTTAATTCTAGTTTATTAAATAAAAAAGGAGTTGAGGGGTATATGAAGTCACCCGCGTTATCTAAAAAATTATAGGGGTAGGCTTGGGCTATTGGGATTTGGTTTTTACTTTGATTTCATAAGTTGAGGTCTAATGATGAATACTTGAATCCTTAGAAAATTAATTTGAGTTAGAGAATAATAATGTAGATTGATTTCTATTGGCGCTCTATATGACAGTTAAATGTGTTGTGTTTTTTTTGTGAGAAGCGTTTATGCTGATATATGATTTTATCAAGAATCCATAAAATTATTGAGGGGAGTTGCTTCAAATAATTTAATTTATGGGGCTTGGAACCAAATGAAGGCCTTCGATTTACACACTTATGGAGGATGAATGTTTGTATGCACCTTTTACCTAAAAAACATAAGGTTTAATTATAGGCTCTAATCAATATATTAATTTTTTTTCCGCTGAAGGTTTGGATATTTTGACAATGTTAAGTTATTAAAACTGGGCTGTTAAGTGTAGCCTCTATCTATTCTTGGTCAAAGTCAAGCAAGGGTTAATCTGATTAGGCGTGCTATGTCCTGCTGCTGATATATCACGTATGTCGGACAGACTGATTCCTCATGATGTGGCTACACATGTAAAGTGATGTGTAATTTTGCTAGTTTTGAATGATATTTACTTCTTTTTCTCCTAATTTCCACAAACTGTGAAATCCAAAGCTCGAAACCTTATCGATTATTGGAGCCAGCTGGCAGCATCTTTTAGTCTTTCTAACTCTTTCAGTTGGGTAACATAGTTTTCAGTTGTCTTCTTCGTCTCTTCTAACTAGCTGGCATATACGTAATGAAATGTTGTGGCAAGCAAGCAAATTCAATGGCTCAGACCAACACTTTGTTTATTTCATGGTTGTGCAGTGTACAAAAATTAACTCAAAGCATGCTACTAACGAAGCTCAGAGATTGCCTGCTTTCCAGCTAAATGCTTCTGCGATTTCATGTAACTGCTTTCTTCTGTTGGTTTTGTTGTCATAGTTTTACTTAGTGTGGCTCCTGGTATGTCTATTTGATTGTCAGTTTACATAGTCTTTTAAAGTTTATTTTAGTAGATCATGACTTATTTTGTGTGAATCTGGTGTTTTTGATTACTTTATTTTATTGAAGCAGCAAACACCTGTAATGAGAAACTCGACAGACTCAGGCTTACAACATATGGAGTACCTTGCTTTCACGCTTTAGCAATTAGTACTTCACTTTTTAGTGAGTTTATGATTGCATCCCATAGTTAAAATAAGCATGAGGGTTTCATCATTTTCATTACTTTGGACTTCTTACTTTTCCCTGACTTTACACCGACAGCAAGGAATGCGTATAAATCGCATGAGTGCTAAAAGCAGAAACTTTCAACTAAAGTTTCAGTTTGATTTAGCTTTGTTGCTCTTCTTTTTTGACTAGCTAACATATGTTATTGACAGATGAGATTATGTTGTCAACTAGCATCTCGAACTTCTCTCCATCTATTGAATTGAGGGTTGGATCATGTTGGGCTTTATTGGTTTCAATTGCCCTCTCCATTTACATTTGGTAACCATATTGCTATGCCGCAGAATTGAAATGTAAGAGAAAATATTGGGAGAGGTTTGGTGGTTAGGTTCAAAGAGAAATGATGGCGTTGATGGCTCGACATTGAAATTTGAAGAGCACGCATTATATCACTCTAGGGCTCTTAGAAGGTGTTTAGGAAGGGGCTTTAATGGGGAGGTGGTTGTGGAATGACAAGGTAATGATAATATGCAAATTTGATGGCATTTGGATGATGATCAACGCCGATCGGCGGCTGTTCCTGCAGAAAATAGTGGATGAAACCAGAAAACGATGTTGTATGAATGGCAGGGATGGTCAACACTTGTTTTTGCACAAGTTACAAACACAACACCTACAAAAAGAAGAGAATACAATACTCCTTAAGGTAGAAAACAAAAATTACAATATTCCACAAACACAAAATCAAGCAAAGTGTCTAAAAATAAGAAAACAACAAAGTATGATTAGTTTCCTCTCAAGAACCCTACTTCTAATTAAAAAAATATTAAATGTGGGCCTCAGGGGCTAGCGACATTGAAATAGCAGGAAAGCCCTCTCGTCTCACTCTCGAATCGTGGAAATTCCTCTTATCGGGATTGGATTTAATTTTGTTCATCATCCCATGCTTGTGGGATTGGTTTTACAGCGTGCAAAATCCTGCAATTCCGGGATCCAACAATCACGATACCGCGGAACGCAGTATTCACTTTAGTTATGGAGGCTTTTAGAATGGATCTAGCACCATCATAGCAAAGTCATTATCTTGTTGTGTCTGAAGCAACTTCGTTATAAAATCTATGCTCATGCACATTCTATACAATTCTAAAATATAGTCTTCATTCCAAGGTCTATTCTGATAGAATAAATAATCATATTTTTAACCTGCTTCTTACATTCCTCATATTCAATTGTGCCCACATCTAATAAACAAGTATGTTTGGAGGAACCGACTATGAAATGAAATCTATTTTATGCTGGACCATTCTCAGTGGCAACCCAGGGGTTGACTGTAGGTTAGACAATCATAAAATCCACTTAGTTGGGGCTATTATGTGTTTGGTATCATCTCCTTAGACTGATGGTCATCTAGGACAACCAATGCTAACTGTGATGGTGCTTCTCTCATAGGCTAAGTCTGAAGGACCTGTTAGATTACTATCATCTCTCCCTTGTCAACCAACTGGAAGTTGGTATTCGTCATTTGCGTTCTCATCTTTTTAGTCTTCTGTGTCTATGTCTATGTTTTTCATTGCTCATTGTTTCGTGAATGAGATCATTTTTTTGTTTGGGTTATCTAATCAGAATGGCCAAAGTCGCAGCATTTGAAGTACTTCATGACTGGATGAATTTATGAGCACTGGTAGTCTCCACATTTTCTCTACTTTGCATGAGTGACTCTTTTGGAACTGTCGGCTTTGGTGTTTTACTAGGTGCATCTTTTTTGTCTGATTTGAAGGATGGTGTGGATCTGATATTTTAAATTTGTCTCTCCATCTTCAGAACTAGGGTCTGAACATCCTGTAATGTCTAATATGAATGTAATTGTACCATGCTGCCAATAGATGATCTCAATCCTCCAAGATATCTTGCCACTTATGCTTTTCTGGTTCGATCAAATCGCTTTTTTTGCATGAGTTGATCAAATTTATCTGTGTACTTTGTAGAGTTTTATGAACTTATCTTGTTGGTAATGCAATGGAAGGTATTCACGTTGCATCTTCACTTTCATCTTAATATTGGATGGTGATCTTATTCTTCTTTTCTCGTTGTCAAATACGTTTCAGGTTCTCCCATCACAATGAAGCATTCTTTCTGAGCTTGATGACCACCGGTCTAACATTGTTGTCCTTGGGAATGTCTTTGTATTAAATAATTCATTCCACTGTTGAAAGCACTCAATAAACCCGTCCGAATTTATATGACCATTAAAATTTGCTAAATCCGCTATTGCTCAAACCTTCTTCTCCTCTGATATTTTATGTCAAATCGTCGAGGTATTAGTTTTTCATCACTGAAAACTTTTTGATAAAATGGTTTCACTTTCTTCTATTGATCTTGAGAGTCATCGTTGTGGCGATGAGTGATCTCCCTAGATTGTCTTCTCTCAAAGGCGTCAAGCCTCTGTTGCAGTTGTAGATATTTTTTTGCATGTCTTCCATAGCGAGTTCGTGAAGAGCCCATCGAGGGTTTCTCCTCAGAGGCATGATATCTTGTTCTACTAATGGGGGTTTTGGAAAAAAAGAAAATTGTGCTTTAGGACTAAGGTTAGGGCCAAGTAGATTGTGTGGGATTTTTTTTTTTACTTGTTGAGGGTTTTAGGTTAGGTTGTATGGATTCTTAGCTTAGACGTAGGAAGGACAAATCCTAAAAAATTTGGGTTTATCGGGCTCTGATACCAAATCATACTGTTTTAGGGCTCTTAGATGTTGTTTAGGAAGGGGATTTAATGGGGAGGTAGTTGTGGAATTGCAAGGGAATGATAATATTTAAGTTTGGTGGTGTTTGTACAATGATCGGTGGCTGTCCTTGCTGAAAACTTCGGATGAAACCACAAAATGACATTGTATGGATGGCTAGGAGGGTCTCCACATGTTCCTGCACAAGCTACAAACACACCACTTGCAAAGGAAGATGATATAATACTCTTTAAGAGAGAAAATAAAGATTACAACCTTCCACAAACACAAAATTTAAGTAAAAGTCTTCAAAAATTAGATAATAACAAAATGTAAATAATTCCCTCCCAAAAATCCTAATTCAAATTAAAAAAAATTTTAATATGGGCCCCCCACTGGTTGGTGGCACTGAAATAGCAGGAAAGCCGCTCATCTCACTTGCGGATCGCGGAAATTCCTCCTATCCTATCCAGATGTTATTAAATCCTGTTCACCATCCTGTGTTTGCGGGATTGGTTCTGTGGCATGCAGAGTCCTGCAAGCATATACCATGGAACGCAGTATTCGAAGGAGCTCCAACTTCAACACAGAAGTGAAAAAATGGGATAATGGTTTATGCGTGGGTGACGGCAACACTGGTGTTCCTAACGGGAAAAGAGTGGCGAAGGGAGAAACATAAGAGATGACATATTTTAAGAAGATGAAGGTGACATTTGAGGTTGGCAGTGAAATACCTCTTCAGTTAAGGGCACTAACTCCATTGCTGTGCACGAGGATGGCTTGCTCCATGGCTGAGGAAAAGGACACTAACTCATGTTTGTCAAATTCTGAAGTGACACGGTGTATTTGAGGTTGACAGGAAAATGGCTGGGGAAGACAAAGGGTTGCGGTCTACTAGTTCAACTACTAAAGTAGAGTTGACTTAGTGTATTTAGGTGCTTATGGAGTTACAAGGCCGTATTTTTATAATGGAAATTTGAGTTAAAGGAATTGAAAACTAGAAAGTTCAAATCATTGGTTTCTTAGTCAAAACCAGCTCTCTCTTTTTTTTTGTTTTTTCGGACACTTAGGTAAGTTGCAAGTATGTTCATGATTGGGCTTGTAAAATAGTGTCAGAAAGGCCAATTTGAGACTAGTTGTTTTTGAGTTAACTGGTAAATTTTCTTTTTGTTATATTTTTCCCTTTGAATACTGTCCATTTTTTTGCATGCATACTGTCATTTGTAGGAGAGATATCCCTCCCATTAGAAAAAAAGTTATTGTTGGAGCATGCTTAGTTTGTTTTGTTATCTGATTACTTATGCCCAGTCTTTTCATTTCGGAATTTGCATGCTGTCTTATTTGCAACCCTAAATTAATTTTTAATTTCATGTAGGTTCTGTCACGGCCCTCTGGATGCTTCTTGAAACCTATCCCAAGCTTGAAACCGATTGAAAGTGGCAGTTCATGTCTTCTTAGTTTTAGGAAGAAGGACTTGATTTGGGTAACGTCTTCCTGAATTTGTTCATACTCTTTGTGCATGCAGTGTGATAATTTCTTTAGTCATTCTTGTTATTTTTCTCTATCTAATTTTATGAATTTGTTGTGCAGGTTTGTCCTCCAGCAGCTGATGTTGTTGAACTTTTTATCTACCTTGCAGAACCTTGCCATGTCTGTCAGCTTCTTTTGACAGTCTCGCATGGTGCGGATGATTCATCATATCCTGCAACTGTAGATATTAGAACAGGATGTAATCTTGATAGGCTTAAACTTGTCCTTGAGGTAGATTATTTTTATTCAATTTTCTAAGCTTATGACTTTTCTTTTTAGCTTTGCATCAAGCATATCTGACCCTGCAACATTGTTGTAAGGCAAATCTCTTGTATTTAATTTCTTTAGTTATAACAAGAGATAAAAAATGTCCACCGGAAAATAAGATTATTCTTGAATCAGAATAAGCGGTTTCAATGGTAATATTAGCGAAGGTAAAATTCACAATAGTTTAGCAGATAATCTTCGATATATACACAAATAAATTACAACTTATATTCCTTAATCAATCCGAAGAAAATTTAAAAAATAATACAAGCAGGTGTGATTGTATTATGGTTTTGTAGCCAAACTCTTCACAGCTACTTAACTGCTGCCAGTTTTCCTATTTCAAAGTCAATTAAGATGTTCCGGGTAAGTTTCTGTCTCTTATGGCATAGATAACTGTACTAAGCAACTTGGGTTGTGCCCAATTGCATGTAAACTGAGGCATTGAGCTAGAAATCAAGCACATGCTGTCTTTCCCAGCACCTGCAAACAATGAGTTACAGAAATCAAGTATTTTTGTGGAGATCCAATGAAAAGAATTTGAAGCTAGAATAGAAAACCTACTCTGTATGGGTTCTTGTATCCGGAACTGGATTCAGTTAGGTTGAAAGAAACATGTCTAGAGATCTTTCAAGGGACTTCCTTGAACAAACTGCTGAAAATTTGATTCTGAAATCAAGACTGGAATCTCCATCCTAGAATCATGTTTCTTTGCACTTGCTGTCACCCGCAGTTTTTCTGAATTCCCCAGCTGGCAATGCCTTCGTTCCATCTTTTTGATACAGTAATGCAAAATGCAACTTTTCAAGAAGGAAATTGACACCAATAAGGAAAAAGCTAAAGGAAAGAAGAAGCCATCTTGGCAAAACCTAAGGCTCCACTATGGCTCCTCTCCCCCACCTTTCCTAATTTTAGTGGAAATCCACCCCAAGGAAGGGTAAAACCCACCCTCTCTCTGGTTCTACCTGAAAACAAAACAAACAATGCATGAGTATCTATAGAAGACACTAATAACTCCTAGGGACCCGAATTATCATAATAACCCTAATTAACAATGAAAGCAAAATAAAAGAACGAATGCCAAAAATAAAAATATAATAATAGGCCACCCTTTTATACTAGAGAAGGGGGGTTGGAGAAAATTCAGTAAGAATAGTCAAGAAAGTAATCCGAGAAAAAAAATAACCAGAAAAAAATGAGATGCACTAATTAAATAAAAGATACATGATATAAGAGTTTTCTAATCTCATACGATCAAGATAAAAAAATAATCACTCAAAGGATTTACAGAGCAAGGTGAACCGAGAAGCCACCGCCAACAACGAAGTGATATAGTTGCCACCACCAACAACAAAAGAATATAATTGTCACTACCTAACGTCATGGATAGAGACCCCCATCCGCGAAACATAAAGGGAGCACAAAGCCCTTGCACAACTCAAATGAACCAAAATATCCCTAATATAATAAACAATTGCATATTAGTAATCAACAAATGACCTAAACCTAATATAAATAAACAGACGAAAATACTTTTGTTGCTATTAGGAGTTGGCGACAATCTTAGCCTAAGAGAGATATCCGACCTACCCTCCCTCACTTGGACCGAATCGATTTGGGGTCCTCTCCCCACCCCGCATCGATCTATCTGGGTTGGTGGAGCTTCAACCTCATATGTTGAAGCTTTTGACTCATGATATGACATCAGGCCAGCCAAGTTGAAGGTGGCGGAGCGTAACATCCCAGGATTCGAAGGCCTTTGACTTTCAACACTTATCTCATTGGTGGCATGGATAAGGTCTACGTTTAGGAGGTAAAAGAGGGTGTATTGGACTAATTTAGGGTGCATAAAAATTATTTAGTTTTGTTGATTTTAAAAATTAGAAAGGGGAGTTAGGCTTAGGTCAAGATTTAGCTTTGGTTTGGTGGGTTTGGATTTGGGAGGTAAAAGAGGGTGTATGAGACTGATTTAAGTGCAGAAAAATTATTTAGGATTGCTGGCGGAATTATGGTTGGACCAAGATTTTGCTATGGTTTGGTTGGTTTAGGCTTAGGAGGATTTTGATAATCTAGGATGGAATTAGGGTTAGACTAGCTCTGATATCAAATAATACTAGGGAAGTCGGGTTGGAGAAGATTTAACAAGAACAACTATGAAAGCAATCTAAGACAAAAAAAAACCAAAACAAAGACGAGACGCGCTAATCAAATAAAAGACACATGATATAAGAGTTTCCTACTATCACACAGAGCTGTTAAAAATTTGATTTCGAGCCGAGCTACGGTCGGGTCAAAATTGGCTTGTTGCTCATTATATTTGATTTCGAGCCGAGTTGACTCAAATTGAGTTATTTTGATCTGTTTCAGCTCGTAATCAGCTCGATTCAACTCAAAATTGAAACTAATTGGCTCAAATTATGTTATTTGGATACGTTTCAACACAAAATTGGTTGGCTCGTGACTCGTTATATTCAATTTTACTTAGCATTATACACACACACACACACACATAAATTTTTAAAATAAAAAATATTACTAGCCGAACTCGAGTCAGTTCGAGCCGATCCATATATGACTCGAAATCGGCTTGAAAAAATTTTGATCCAAAGTTTCGACTCATAGCTCGACTCGTTTATTTCAATTTGATCTCGATCAAGCCAAAATTCGAATTGATTTTGAAGTGATTAACAATCTTTGAGGTAAATTTACAACCATATTTTCACAACCGATCAGAGTATATAAATTGCCACCTGAAGGATTGACGAAATAAGGAGACCCAGGATGTCACCATCAATAATTAAGAGACACAGTTGCCACCACTCAACATCGTGATAAAGTCTCATCCCCCATTCGAGAGCCACAAAGGAGCACAAACCCCCACAAAAGTCAAAATACAATAAACTACTGCATATTTATAATCAACAATGGACCTAACTTATTTATTTGGATACGTTTCAACACGAAAGTGGCAACCCTAGTCCTAGAGAGAGGGTTGAACGCCCTCCCTTACTGGAAAAATTATTCCATACGGTGTCCGATCCTGCATCTCTGCATGCGGTGTCCGATCCTGATCAGGATGTATTTCGGTGGGCCTCACCTATTTTTTTTTTTTTTAAAACTGAAATATATTCTGACCATAAGATCACTGTTATTTACGGTCAGTATTGGATGCATGCGGTGTCCGTATGCAATAATTTTCCTCCTTACTGGGACTGAATCGGTTCGAGGTCCCCTCCCCGCTCTGCTCCACCCCTAATAAATTATATCAATTTAACTATTAAGTTGTAAGGCAACTTGCTAAATTAAATATTTACTTTATTTAGATTTATTTTCTTCTTTTTAGAATGTAATTGCTAAAAATGCCAATTTTTAAAAATATTTTCTTATATTTTAAACTTTGTGTTAGGTAAAGCTAGTCTTGGAAACTTGCCTAAAATTACAAAATTGAAGTTTGTGAATCTTATTAAAGATAAGAAAGTTGATTGGCAGTATTAGGCTTCATTTGAATAGGTGTTTAGGCTTCGTTCCATTCTACAACACGCTTACAGAACGGAAAGGTTTTGTTTGGGCATTCAATTTTTCAGAATTTTTTTCCCCACCAAAATGTTATTTCTCTCTATTTTGAATCGTGAAAAGGGTGCAGCAGTCTGGCTCCGCTCTACTGTTTCGTAAAAAAAAATATCAAAATTCAAGTCGGTTGCTCTCTTTCACTTCTTTGCCCCATATTCCGGCGAAGAAGAAGCGGCTTTTCTCCTTAAGCGCGAAGCCTATAATGCAGATTAGGAGTGTAAACGAACCGAACTCGAACGAATAGAGCTCGTGTTTGTGTTTGGTTCATTTGAAATTAAGTGTGTTTGAAATTGTTCGTTAAGTTACAGTTCGTGTTTGATTTAATTTGTTTGAAATTAATTCGAAATGTTAGAAATATTTGAAATTGTTCGAAATCTTTCAAATTTGTTTATATTTTTTGAATTGTTAAAATGATAATAAATTTAATTATTAATTCTCAAATTACCAAAAATAAATAAATAACATCCCTCTATAATAATAACAACAACAACAACAATAAAGCCTTAATCCCACTACGTGGGGCACGACCTCGACACAACAGTGATAAGACCCACAATCACTATTTAAGCGATGAGAGGGGAAAAACCAATAAATAATAACATCACTCTATTAAAAAAAATTATTTCAACAATATTAATACAAATTTTCAAAAACAAGTTACAAATGAAATATACATTTAAAGTTTCAAACTCAATTTCTTAAAAAACTATAAATCATTACCGTAAAACAATTAAGCTATAAATCAACAATTTAAAAATACATTACAAATAAGAAAAATACACTTGCCTTTTATTTATATATTTCAAGTTCCAAGTTAAATACACCAGCAGAATCCATACTCTCAGCTAAAATTTTTTTTTGGTGATTGACATTATTTTCGAGGATTCTTATTTTAGACATAATATTAAAAGCTTAGGCCTTGTTTAGAATAACTTTTTGTTTTCTGCATTTTGAAACAAAAAACAAAAAACAAACTCAAAAATAGTATTTTTTATTCATTTTTTTTCTTATTTTATTTTATTTTTAAAACACATGAGTCTCATTTTCCAAAGCATTAAAACAAAGAAATTGTGTTTTGTTGTTTTAAAAATATATTTTTTGGAGGACTACCTGTGCAAGGCTTTGTTGCCAGCCGCTGTTGCTGGCCGCTTCACCCCCCGCCGCCTGCCGCCCGCAACCAGCTGTTGTTGGCCTCTACTACCAATAGCAGGCCCCCATTGTTGCTGACCCCCACCCGCAGCTGCTGCAGTCGCCGCTGGCCGCCAAACCGCGACCACTGACCGCCGCCCTGCTTGCCGGTAGGCACCCACCGCTAATTCTAACTAGCCACACCCGCCACCTGCTCACATTTAATGCTTCATGCCGGGTGAATCAAGGAAGACATCGTATATCATTAGCAACAGAGCTTAATACTAAAGGGCATGTGGACCGAACCGTTTTATAAAATGTATAATTTTTTCTTACAAAAAAATAAAAAATACCAAATTAAATATGTTTTATATTTTTATCTTTTAAAAACATATAAATCATAACAGTACAAAATGCATTTTTCTAAAAATAGAAAACAAATAACAAAACAAATACAAAACAAACTAAAAATAAAAGTAAGAAACATAAAGTGATCCCAAACGGACCCTCAGTTATTGAAATTTTTGTTCCTTGGCTTCTCAGAGCACAATGAACTTTCATGACTTATATTATTTTCTTATGCAATAAATTTAGAATGATACTAGATAGCTATGGCAGGATTGTGTCATTTGTAGTGTAGGTTATATGAAGATAAGGATCTGTAGGAAGAACGCTTGTGAAAAGCATTTCCATATGGCCGGTATACAACAACAACAACAACGGCAATGCCTTAATCCCACCACGTGGGTCGGTTACCTGAATCCTTTTTCTCCATTGCATCTTATTTAGTGTCATATTTTCATTTAGTTCTAATAAATTAAGATCATTTTTTATACAGTAAGCCCAAGTCTTCCTTAGGCTACCTCTGTTTTTCTTAACATAAGTCGAATATAAAACATCTACTCTCCTAATCAGATCAACAGATGGTCGACGCCCAAGTCTTCCATATTGCCTATATATTGAACAAAAAAATATTGCCATTTGTTTGGCTAAAAGTTACATGCTGTTTCTCATATCTAGCTTAATATTGTTTCTACTGATAACTTTGATTGATGATGACGTCAATTCAAGGCAGCTCTCGTAGAATTACAATGTTACATGTTGAATGAAGAACTGGTTACATTAAATTTAGAAAAGATTTTGAGATCAAGTTTTAGGGATTTTTAATGCATACTGATAATTATGTGCATATAAAAACGTTTGAGATGATTTATTGCATTGGTCTTTTCTTTGGAGGATCAAGTACCACTTGTGCTGTATGTAGTGAATTTTTTTTTTTAAATAAAGAAATTTTATAACTAACATTTAAAAGGTCACATGAGAAAGCATTTAACTTTATAGTTTGGAGACTAATAAGGGTGTGCATTAACTGGTTTAAACCGGAAAATCAAATCGGGCATGTTTCATTGATTTGATTTGATTTTTAAAATCACGGTTCAGTTTTTTTTGTTTCAGACTAAGGGTTATTTGGATTTCGTTTATTGCTTTAGTAAAAAAAAATTCAATTAAACAAAAAAAATTGAATTATATTCTGGTTAAACTAAATCCGTGGACCAATTAATTTAATAAATGTGCCAGTTAATTAATCCGAATTAACTAAATGCACACATCTTCATTAGTATTTTAAAATTTGGTTAAATTTAATCGAATAAACCGAAATATATTTTGGGGTGTTTTCGGAGTTGTGGCTTACATGAGCAGCAATAATTTTTATTTCTATATGCCATTATTTCATTGTTAGTAATACTTTATATATTTACCTATCTTTGATTGTTTTAATCTAATAATATTATTTGTGCTTTATTATTTATTTTTTTAATTATTTTTGCAACTTATTGGTTAACGTGCTGAATCATGCCATTCTTATATTTGACATTGAAATTGACCTATATCACTAGTATTCCCTTTGCTTTTGCAGGGTGCATGTATACCTCAATGTTCAAGCGGGACAAATCTGTTGATTCCTTTGACTGGTAGAATTGATCCAGAAGATTTAGCTGTCACCGGAAATAGTGCACGCTTACATGCTCAAGAAAATTCTTACCTTCCTATGCTGTATGACTTTGAAGAATTGGAGGGTGAATTGAACTTCCTTACTCGAATTGTTGCACTCACATTTTATCCCTCTGTTCCTGGAAGAACGCCTTTAACTCTTGGTGAGGTATAAATTCATTAGCAAGTACATAACGCTTACATTTTACAAAGTTTTCACTTTTCTTATTTTTAGATCCTTTTGCTCTCACAAAGGAGCTGTTTGGTTGTATTATAATTATTTTTTTGATAAAGGCAATAAAATTTCATTTTTAATCAGTTAAAAAACTACTTGAACAAGCAGTTACAAAGAACTGCCTACAAAAAAGCAAAGAAAAAAATACATTGGATCAAGATAATTTGAAGTTTAGAAAGTAATAATGTACTATAAATCTGAGGCTAGAGGAGCAGGCCCACATTCAGAGAAAAAACCTAGTATGCCAGAATTTTAGTAAGCATAGGAAAGTGAAAAAAATTTAGGAGAACGAAGAATTTTTTTTCCTATTTCTGTCTCTTCGTGTAAACCCAAGCTGAAACCTTTTATCCACCAATCCAGGAAAACTTCTGATAGAAACTTGTGATTGAAAAAGCTTGAATCATTAATAACCTCAACATCAAAATAATCATTGTAGCATTGGCGAACACAATTGTAACATCATATAGGAAAAAGAGAGTTGGAATTGGGATCCTCAAGAGGCTAACATATAGCTTTCCCTATTGTTTTTGAAGTATCAGTAGACACAACAAGAATATTTGTAATATTGAAGATGAGGGAGAAGGAAGGACACACGGCGAACAATAATTTGGGAAGACGTGTTGCTCAGAAGAAGAGTTTAGAGTAGCATCCAAAGCATGAGAACATTATAAGTCAATGGTGCATCTTACAGAAAGTTGGTAGGATTAGTTTGATCTTAGTATTTACTGAATATAAACCTTGCGTGTTCATAGCATAATTCATAGAGCTAGTCTAAAGATTCAGACCCTTTCTCTATTCAAGGTGAATCTTGAAGCTATTAACATAATTATGACTAAATCTTCTGGAAGACTAAAATAATGGGAAACCCTTAGTGCCACTATGCCAGTAACAATATTAAGTGCCAATCCAACTCTATAGCCAAAGGCAAAAAAACATCTATGTCAGCATGAATGTGGGCCATAACTGGTCAGGATAATTTGACTGTATAAGCATCCATTTATAATGACTTTCTAAGAAATGATCTGAGAATTGTATAGATGGTATAGAAAATATGAATACGAAAAATAATCCATATAAGATTAATAGGAAGCTCCTCAGCTGCAATGTTTTGAGGCCACTGCAAATACTCATCAATAGACCATGCATATGATATGAACGATGAGATAAAAGTATTGAATAATATGTTGGATAAGCATATAATGACAATCAAGAAGTCCAACATAAAGCATTTATTGGTCGCACATTAGGCATGAAAGCATGCATGATCTCCAAATTTAGGAATATAAAGAAAAAATTACGAACTAAGGTGTATTAAAATGATGTTATCATATCTGAAGCAGAGAGAGGGGGAGAAGAAGAGAGGGGGGAGAGGGAGAGAGAGTGGCGTGTATCTAAGAGTCATATTGAAAGAATAAATTGAAACTAATATATCAATTAGGCTACAAAGAACCTCTTTGTCATATAACATTAGCGAAAAACATGTTTGATTAGTAGATTTTGTGGTTGGAGCCTCTGCATTATAATTAATCAAAATATAGGAGCTTGTAAGCTATCAACATTTGCAGAGCCATCACAAGAGAGGTGGAGACTTTCCTGCTCCCAAAAGTTCCGATAAAGAACACATAGAGCATGCCCTAGGAAGTGAATTGGAAGTTTGTCTCTACATAGATAGGAGGAGATGTTCTGCCATGAAAGAAATTAATAATATAATAAATGGATTGTCCTGTGAGAACAAACTCGAGTGAGCATGAGTTATGGGGTACCAACGGGAGTGACATGCTGGCTTGACATGCTGCATGCAATGATGGGTGCAACAAGAGGGAGCAGGCCCTTGTGAGGAAAAACACAAGAGCCGACAAGCAGAGGACACTTGCATGCTTGCGATTATAGGATAATTATGTTTTGAGGTAAATGAGTGCAAAGTAAAAAGTTATTGCATGCATTTTAATTTATGAGTGTTTGGAATGAAGTAAAATTAATCCAAAATAAATGTTTGTTGTATTTTAACTACATTAGATCCCTCATTTCCTTGAAAACTAAATGTGCCAAATGATATACATCTAACTTAATTTGCGACACATAACCTCACTTGCAACTCTTAATGTGCTTATTGCCATATTGCAATTGTCGTTGCATCTAGCAATGCCATAGTGAAAGCACAACAATATCTAGGCTTGTTTTTTTATCTCAATCTAGAATTTCCAGATAGCAATAAGTTGAGAAGTTGTCAGAAATCACTGCAAAATTTTTGTGCTTGTGATCTACAACCAAGCACTTGTTAACCATAATGTACATTTCTTATGTGTTGCTTCAATATGTACTTCTAGTACTTGGGATCCAAAGCAAGCACAAGCAGATTTCCTTTCAAGCCTTACACGCCTTGGTGACATTGAGAACAGTACATGAAGATGATGAACTACGCCCTTCCCTTGTCTATATTTATGAGAAATCATTGATAACCTTCCCTCCTTCCAATCTTTTTATGATGAGAGTGGGAAGCACCATCTTGAAGCCTGTCATATTTTATTTTATAGTTCTTACCCTCAAGAATAATTTTTATAATTTTTTATTATTGCTTTAGACTTAACAAATTTTATAATCAATGGACATTATTGAATAATGGGAATCCACAAGAGTGTGTAAATTATAGAAAAATTAAGTTGATGGGTTATACTTTAAATTAATGGGAGAGGCTAATTGATTAACAAAAATTTCCCATAATCAGTTTGGATTTATGTCGGGCATATCTATTATAAAAGCTATACATTTATTAAGGGGTTTGATAGAGTACAGAGAAAGAGTAAGGAGGATCTGCATATGATTTTTATTGATTCAGAAAAAACTTACGATAAGGTTCCAAGAGAAGTCCTTTGGAGAGTTCTTGAGTGTTCTAGAGAAGAAATGTGTTGATAAAATTTATATTCAAGTCATTAAAGGTATGTATACTAGAGCGGTTACTTGTGTTCGAACAGAAGGAAGATTGACTAAGTATTTTCCTATTTCATTTGGACTACCTCAGGGATCGACTTTAAGCCCATATCTTTTTGCTATAGTTATGAACGCTCTTACCAGACATTTATAGGAGAATGTACCTTGGTGTATGCTTTTCGCTGATGATATCCTTCTTGCAAAAAGGACTAGTGAAAGAATTCAGGAAAAACTTGAATTATTGAGGTCCACAATGGAGTTTAAAGGCCTTCGTTTGAGTAGCTCTAAAATTGAATTCATAAAATGTAATTTAAGTAGTAGTTGTTGTAACTATGGGTGATCAAATCATTAAAAGATGTGAACGTTTTATATATCTCGGGTCTATTGTTCAAAGTTATTGTTCAAAGTGATGGTCAAAGTGATGGTGATATAGATGGACATGTTATTAGTAGTATTCAGGTTGGTTAGTTGAAGTGGATGAATGTTTTACGCTTATTTTGTGATAGGAAAGTACCACTTAAGCTTAAAAGAAAAATTTTATAAGATGGTGGTGAGACCTGCAATGCTCTATGGCGCAAAGTGTTGGCCTTTAAATGAGAAGCATAAAACAAAGTGTTGTTGAGATGAGAATGCTTAGGTGGATGAGTGGCTTGACACTTAGAGACAAAATACGAAATGAATATATACGTGATGGACATGATAAAGCTGGTGTTGCTCCAGTGATGGACAAGATTAGAGTAGATGGTTTGGTCATATTAAAGGTCAACCATCTGACGATCCTTTTAGGTGAGTAGATGTTTTAGATTTGACTTATGTTAGACAGGCAGAGATAAACCTAAAAAGACGGGTATATTGTATAAAAAATGATCTTAATCTTTTTGAATTAAATGAAAATATGAAACTCAATAGAATGCAATGGAGAAAGATGATTCATGTAGCCAACCCCACTTAGTGGGATAAAGGCTTGTTGTTGTTATTGTAATAAAGATCAACATTGTTTTTTTTTATATTGTTTAATTTTTTCTCCTTCAAATGCACTTCATTTCTTCAATACTTGTTGTGTTACAAGTTTTATACTGCTAAGTTGTTTAGAAAGGTAATGTTATGAAAATATATATGACCTAGGTTTACTCTAACTAATATTATAAAAATGTATCGTACATTGAACCGGAAAAAGGAAAAGTATAAGAGTCAAAGTTATAACCAAAATGTGATGTGGTTGAATTGGATGATATAATGAATTTTAAAATTATTTAAATATTTTCTAAATGATGTAAGTGTTCGACCCAAAACAATTAAAGAGAGCTGCCATTAGAAATTTCTTGCATATTTTAAAATGAAAACACCTATATTTTAGTGACTAACCTCTTGTTTTATGCCCATAATAAAAAGTTTTATGGTTTTATTATTTATTTAGTAAATTTTAGCTCCAAGTTATTTATATCAATATTAAATTTAGCCATTTGATTTAAAATAAACAGTAATAATTTGAGCATAGCATGAATTGTGCTATTTAATGAAAATCTAATCTATTCACTAGTTCATTAGTTCGGCTATTGGTTCTTCCTGGTTATCTACGAAAACGGTTTTAACTATGAATTGAATTGGTTGGTTTGGTTTAATTTTCTAAATCATGCATGTAACCCCCCAAAAAAAAAAAAAAAAAATTCTTACATCTGCTTTATACACAACTTGACAACTTTGGGTAGCTTAAGTACATTGCATTTTTTTGGTTCTATATATTTTAAAATTTATATATATTCTTAATGCATTCCACCAAATGGCTTCTAAAGTTGTTCTGCAGCATGCCTATATCCAAGCCTTCTTATATTGTCCTTAACGCTTGCGTTCAGCATATTAAGCAATCTTTCAGTTGATACCTCACAACATCCATTTTCCTAGTCTAATTGTTAATAAAGAAAATCAAAATGTGCTGGGCATTCTTCCGAAGGCATGTTTAACGAAAACATTTTATATAATGGAAATTAATGATTTGGAGTAAAGCTTTTTGTGAAATATGTTGCTCCTACTGTAAAATCAAACAAGATCGGGAGGGCAAGTGGGAAGGGGAGCAAAGGACATACAAGCTTGTAAAATTGTTTTCTAGTTAGGTATTTGGAGAGATGGAGATGGACGAAGAGGGTAAAAAGTATGATATTGCTAACATGTTTCTGGACTGGGAACTGATTAGTCATTTATTAAGAATTTGATTAAATTGGTTAAAAGGTAGGAAGTGGAAGGGACAAGATGATTTGCAAGTGTATGTGGGTTGGTAATTAGGAGGATTGAGGCTTGTCCATTGGGAGGCATATTGTCGCTGCTTAAATGGTGTAGAAGCATTTGACAAAAAGGATGAGAAATTGGGATTGATCCTTTTAAAATATTTGGTTAGCTAAACGGTTTGTGGGAGGGAGCATAAAAGAGAAACCAAAGGTTATTAAGAGGTACTTGGAACCTATCGACCATTTCAAGTTGTCTGAACTTCAGAAGCTAAAATGAATTTTGAAGGACAAAAGAGAAAACTAACATGAACAGGGAGTTGGTTCTATGATTCTCGGTTTAGCCATAAGTTTTATTTATAGGTTGTCCAATGAATTACAATTCGTTAGTTCATTTTGTTGAATTCAAGTTAGCTACATTCTTGTAAATACACTTTTAACTACAATGTACTGCTCATATGGACGGCCTTAGTAGTATCTAGTTGCTGAAAATATGCACATACAGCTGTTTCCAGCCACTTTATTTGGAGTCAAAATCTACCATTCAATTTGGAGCTTTTATTGACCTTGATTCTTGATTATCAAGTAACTAGGTTCACAGCACTACTCTCCTACCAGCAATGATTTTGTCATATTAATTAGTTTTTACTCGCTACATAACATGTTTTCAAATAGAGTAGAGTGCCAAAATAGTCCCTTAACTATTTTCACGAGGCCATTGTAGTCCTAGAGTTTATAAAACTGCTAAATTGGCCCCTAGATTGTTTTAATGGGGGCAAAAATTGTCCTCACAGGGGACCATTTATACTCGTATTAAAAGAGTTTGGGGACTAAATTGACACTTCTATAAACTCTAGGACTAAGTGACCCATTGCAAAAAGTCAAGGGACTATTTTGACACTTTTCTCTATTCAAATAATATGACAAGATTTGGATAAATTCTATGACAATCTGATTATTGGAACCGGTACATGATAAAGATGCATAAATCATGGCTTAGTGAGGAAAAATGAATAATTAAATGAATCTCAAGGGCGAAACCAACATTATTTTTTAGGGTGGGCAAAATCACCAAATATTTAATTTTTTTAAAGTATTAGCAAAAAAATATATTAAGGGAAGCAAAATCATTAAATTGCCTGAATTACATAAGAAAAAATTGTTAAATATTACTATTTACATAGAAAAATTACGAATTCGGAGGGGAGAGGGGAGAGGGAGCGATGGTTTCGCCTCTGCAAATACAACAAACAACAACAAAGCCTTAATCCCACTACGTGGGGTGGGCTACATGAATTTTTTTTCTCCATTGTGTCCTTTTTTTCTCCATTGTGTCCTATTTCTCCATTGTGTCCTATTTAGTGTCATTTTTTAATTTAGTTCTAATAAATTAAGATCATTTTTTATACCATAAACCCAAGTTTTCCTAGGTTTACCTCTACCTTTCTTAACATAAGTCGAATCTAAAACATCTGTTCGCCTGATCGGATCATCAAATGATCGTCATTTATTGTGATCAAACCATCTAAGAAGAATCTCTCTAATTTTTTTTGTCACTGGAGCTACACCAACCCTATCACGAATATATTCATTTCGCAATTTGTTTCTAAATGTGAAGCCACTCATCCACCTAATCATTCTCATATCGACAACACTTAACTTATCATTATGCTTCCATTATGCTTCTCTTTAACATTCAGCGCTTTAGAGCATTGCAGGTCTCACCACCATCTTATAAAATTTTCCTTTCAGTCTAAGCAATATTTTTTATCACACAAAAGGCCCAAAGCATTCCTCTACTTCAACCAACCTTGAATTTTACTATTAAAATCCCCATCTATATCACCATCGCTTTGAACAACAGGCGGGATATCTAAATCGTTCACACCTTTTAATAATATGATCACCCAAAGTTACATTTCTATCACTAGAGCTACATTTCTATCACTAGAGCTTACTACTGCTAAAATTACATTCCATGTATTCAGTTTTAGTTCTACTCAAAGATCACCCAAGGTTTCGCCCCTACAAATGATCGAAGAAATAAATTTTTACTTGATGCATGCAAAGTAAAACGTACACACTACCTAGGTGTTTTATCATATAGTGTGTAGGCGTCATTTCTACCAACGCTAAGTTGTTCTTTTTAGCACCTAGTCTCTAATATGTAAAATGAATAATTTAATGGACATCTCTTAAGCATCTACACGTAGCACCTAGGTGTTACATTATAGAGAAAAACTCTTGCAATGCAAAGAAGCAACACCTTTGTGCTACTATTCCACCATTTAGGCACTATGATGCGAGCATTCTAATTTTTGGAGAATTTTCAGAGCTAGCAGGAGTTAGAGCAGTATTAGTCGGCGAATTGGGGTTCTTAAAGAAGATTTTACAAGAGTGGTAGATATCGAAGGAGGAGGTCCGGGAGATAGAAGAAAAGAAAAAAGATGAAGCATTTTAAATTGCAAATGGTGATTTTATTTTCATTTCTTTTATTTTTTTCATTTGTATTGATATATTATCTTATGAGTTTTATGGATTGTTTATATTATATTGCTATGAGCTAAGTTTATTTCTAAATTAATGGTGTAACCATAAGAATTTTTTCAATGAATTAGTATGAGTTTGTGACGTTTACTTTCTAGATTGCTTGATTTACCGGTGCTTAATTTAGGGTGCTTTTGGGGCGGCAGTGTGATGCAACACTGCTGCTTTTCCTGTTTGACAAAACAGTTTTATGTCGGCATTCTTAAAAAGCTGCAGCTAAAATCCGTGTTTTCCCACCAGACCTGACTTGTTGCGATGGCTGTTACAAAGCTTTTTGAACATTAACTTCTTGAACAGCTTGACAACTACTTCTTCAAACAGTTGCAACTGCCCCAAACAGACCCTTAATACAAATTAAAATTTTACATCATTTAAAGATGTAGAAAGAGATATTTTATACCCTGTAATAAATAAAAAAAAATATTCTCATTTAGGATAGGAATATAATCATGTTAAAATAGGAATATAATCACGTAGAATTCTAAATCTTAAAAGAACTAGAATCCTTTTGACTTAGCTCATATATTATTATAGTGGGTTAATTGAAGGGATTTTATCATTGGAAGAAATTGAAAGATAACTTTGTTCTTGATTGAAAACTTGCTATTTAAATTCAAATTATGAGGTTGATTGAGATTGGTTTAGGTCGCTAGTGATGATAGCTAGATGATAAGAAGCTATTGGCATTATAGAGGTGGAAGTTACGATTGAGTTGTAGAGTGAGGTGTCGTCAACACATAGAGAGTAGAAAGATGAGAAGTTGAGTGGTAGCAAAATGGGTGGAGGTGAAGTAGGTTTTTGGAGAGAACAAGCTGGAACCATGTGTGTGAGGGCGCGTGAGGATAAAGAAGAATAGCGAGGTGTGAGAGGAGGTTGATGGTAGTTTGGGTGCGATATTCATTGGTCGTGTGTTGTTTTAGGAGGTGGTGGGGAGTGCGTAAGGAGGAAAAATGTGGAAGGCAAGGGGTAACAGTTTTCGGTGTGCATAAACCGGTGAGGAAGACGTGTTTGGAGCTTCTCGCAAGTATCAGAGTGAATCGAGAGCCAAAGTGAGAGCACATCGAGGTGGGATCTATGCATGCAAAATAGAGGATGAGAGAACGAGGCAAAGAGAAATGGACATTATTAACCAAAAATGAGTAGGTTGAGCTTAGTGCAGGCTTTAGGTTTGATTTTTTTCTTGCGACGAGATGAATAAGACGGGTCAGTGGGATTGTTGAATGGTTGTGTATATATATACTTGTGTGCGTGTGCATACATGTATACATGCATGTGTGTATGCATGCATGCATGCTTGTATTTATGTAGTTATGTGTGTGTGTCGATATGTATGTGGGTATTTATGTGTGTATCGATATGCATTCATGTATGTATGACGGTATGTGTGTGTGTGTGGCTCTCGGTATGATGTGTGTGTGTGTCGGTATGCATGCATGTATGTATGTTGGTGTGTGTGTGTTTGTCTCAGTATGTATGTGTGTATCGGTGTGTGTGTGTTTGTCTCAGTATGTATGTGTGTATCAGTATGCATGGATGTATGTATGTCAGTGTGTGTGTGTGTGTGTGTGTTGAATTGCATTCCATCTTGTAGGTGGGGAATTTTTTTGTTTAATTATGTGTAGTGACCCATGTAATATGGGTATTCTCCCTTAGTAATTTTGATTATCCGAACATATGGGCATAGTCAATTTTGGGAATAGATGATGTTTGAACAATTTTGATCTCAGTCGAGGCATCTTAACTTCGATTTACGTGGTGTCATGTTCGATTAGTTAAAATATGGAGTATTTATGTAGGTCAACATAAGGTTTCACCCTTGCAAATGATCGAAGATTAAATTTTTTTCTTGAAGATGTATGCAAAGTAAAAAGGTACACAATACCTAGGTGTTTTATCATATAGCGTGGCGCCATTTCAATCAGTGCCAAGTTGCTATTCTTTTTAGCACCTGGTCTCTAATTCGTAAAAACTCTTGCACTGCATAGAATAGACATTTTTAAGCATCTACACATAACGCCTAGGTGCCGCATTATATAGAAAAACCCTTGTAGTGCACAAAAGCATCACCTTGGTGCTTCTATTCCACCATTTAGGCACTATGATGTGAGCATTCTAATTTTTTTAGACTTTTCAGAGCTAGCATGAGTTAGAGCTGTAGTAGCGGGCGAATTGGGGGTTCTTAAAGAAGATTTTACAAGAGTGGTAGATATCGAAGGGGGAGGTCAAGGACAACAACAACAACAACAAAGCCTTAATCCCACTACGTGGGGTCTGCTACATGAATCATTTTTCTCCATTGCGTCCTATTTAGTGTCATATTTTCATTTAGTTCTAGTAAATTAAGATCATTTTTAATACAATAAGCCCAAGTCTTCCTAGGTCTACCTCTGCCTTTCTTAACACTAGTCGAATTTAAAACATCTACTCTCCTAATCGGATCATCTAATGGTCGACGTTTAATATGACCAAACCATCTAAGACGACTTTCTCTAATTTTGTCTGTCACAGGAGCTACACCAACCCTATCACGAATATATTCATTCCGCATTTTGTCTCTAAGTGTAAAACCACTCATCCACCTAATCATTCTCATCTCGGCAACACTTAACTTATTATTATGCTTCTCTTTTAAAGGCCAACATTCAACGCCATAGAGCATTGCAGGTCTCACCACCATCTTATAAAATTTTCCTTTCAGCCTTAGCGGTACTTTTCTATCACACAAAAGGCCCGAAGCATTCCTCCACTTCAACCAACCAACTTGAATTCTACTATTAACATCCCCATCTATATCACCATCGCTTTGGACAACGGACCCAAGATATCTAAATCGTTCACACCTTTTAATAATTTGATCACCCAAAGTCACACTTCTGTCACTAGAGCTATTACTACTAAAATTACATTCCATATATTCAGTTTTAGTTCTACTTAAACGAAGGCCTTTAGACTCCAA
>NW_018164582.1:615052-623602 GCF_001263595.1 Phalaenopsis equestris
AAACTTTTACATTTAAACCAATTTTTATAACATAACTTCTTATATTTTATCTTTTCTTGCACATTATTATTCCACCACCAACTATTTTTATTTGTAAATATTTTTTCTTTTGATTCTCCAAGAACATCTTTTGCTACTTGTTTAATAGTATTTGTTACTTTATCCCACATCACATTTGCTTCTTCATGAATATCCCAAAATTTGAAATCTTGAATTTTACTTATAAAAAAAATTTTATTTGTGTCTTTTAGGTTTCTCCATCTAATTCTGCAATGATGAGTCATAGTATTTTTTATTTTACAACTCATAATCTTAAAATCTAAAACTAATAAATGATGTTGGTACCGACATGTCCATTTAAATCTTCTCCAATAAAAATTCTTTCTTCAAGAGGTATCATTTGTATTAAGTCTTCTAAGTCATTCCAAAATTTATCTTTAAACCCTGTATCTAAACCTACTTGCGGAGCATAAACACTTATAATATTAAAAATCTTAGTATCAATGATGATCTTAAGGGTTATAATTCCATCACCAACTCTATTAATTTTTACAACATTATCTTTCAAACTCTTATCTATAATTACACCTACACCATTTCTAGTGCGACTCTTACCATAATACCAAAGTTTAAATCAAACCTAAGTTATCAATCTCCTTAGTCTTTTCTACAACCCATTTAGTTTCTTGAATGCATAAGATATTAATCTTTCTATGAATCATAATATCAACTAATTTCATTAATTTACGTCATTGAGTGCCTATATTCCAAGATCGTATCCTAATATTAATTTCATTAGTTTCATGGACTAACTTCTTTACCCGCATTCGCCCGTAATGAGGGAACCCTTGCTTATTTAACACCACCCGGGCGCCAGTGTAGCGGCCTTTGTACATCTTTTACTGTATTCAGGCTATACAGTGCGTCGCTTCCAGGGGACGCCCTAGCACTTACATAATGATCAAAAGGAATCATGTCATGATTTTTTTCGACAAGTTTTACGCTGGTTGTCGACTACCTAACACAACCCTCCACTCTTCACATCCGGGCCTGGGACCGGCAACGGCAGTGTTTCTTTAATGAGGGGAGGTCAAGGAGATGGAAGAAAAAAAAATGAAGCATTTTTTGCTTTAAATTGCAACTGGTGATCTTATTTTCATTTCTTTTAGTTTTCTTCATTTGTATGTATATATTATCTTATGAGTTTTATCGATTGTTTCTATTATATTGCTATGAGTTGATTATTTTTTCTAAATTAATGGTGTAACCAGAGGAATTTTTTCAATGAATTAGTATGAATTTGTGGCGTTTACTTTCTAGATTGCTTGATTTACCAGTGTTTAATTTAAGGTGTGCTTGGGGCGGCGGTGTTGTGCCGCACTACAGTACTTAAAAAGTTACAACTGAAAGCTGTGTTTTCTCACTAGAACTAGCTTTCTGCGGTGGCTGCTGCAAAGCCACTGTCCGACTTTTAAAACAAAAGTTTATGTAGTTGCCATCACAGCTGTTTGAACAACTTCAGAAGCTTGACAACTGCTTCAAATAGTTGCAACAACCCCAAACAGACGCTTATTTATTTAAACTAACCTTATACAAGTTAAAACTTTACATCATTTGATGATGTCAAAAGAGTAATTTATGTCGCGTAATAAATAAATTAATATATTCTCATTTGTGATAGGAATATAACCAAGTAGAATTCTAAATCTTAAAAGAACTAAAATCCTTTTGACTTAGCTTACATATTATTATAGTGAGTTAATTGAAGTGATTTTATCATCTATAGAAATTGAAAGGTAACTTTGTTCTTGATTGAAAACTTGCTATTTAAATTCAAATTATGCAGGTGATTGTGATTGGTTTGGATCGCTAGTGTTGACGGCCAGATGATGAGAAGCTATTGGCGTTATGGAGGTGGAGGTTGCAATTGAGTTGTAGAGTGAGGTGCCCTCAACACATAGAGAGTAGGAAGATGAGAGGTAGAGTGGTAGCAAAATGGGTGGAGGTGAAGTATGTTTTTGGAGAGAACAAGCTGGAACCATGTGTGTGAGGGCGAGTGGGGATAAAGAACGAAGTGTGAGAGGAGGTTGATGATAGTTTGGGTGCGATATTCATTTGTCGTGTGTGGTTTTAGGAGGTGGTGAAGAGTGTGTAAGGAGGAAAAATGTGGAAGGCAAGGGGGGACATTTTTTGGTGTGCATAAACCAGTGAGGAAAACGTGTTTGGGGCTTCTCGCAAGTATCAGAGTGAATAGAGAGCCAAAGGGAGAGGACATGGAGGTGGGATCTGTGTATACAAAAATAGAGGGTGAGAGCACAAGGTAGATAGAAATGGACATTATTAACCAAAAATGAGTAGGTTTGGTTTAGTGCAGGCTTTAGGTTTGATTTTTTCTTGCGATGAGATGAATAAGGGGTCATGTGGCACTGCAATTATGTAGTCAGTGGGATTGATGAATGGTTGTGTGTGTGTATATATATATTATATCTGTGTATGTATGCATGCATGCATGTATTTATGTAGTTATGTATGTGGGTATGTATGTGTATGTCGACCGTTTTATTTTTAAAAGATAGATTTTGTGATTTTTAAAGAAGAAGATATAATATTGTAATATTATGAAATAATTTAAATATAAATATGATCTTTTTGATTTTTGAAAAGTAACATTTTAATTTAAAAATAGGTGAAAACAAACGGGTCTCACATTTTGAATAGTTTAGATGACGGAGCGCAATACCACAAGTAATACATTTATCCCGAAGAATAAATATATCACTTGTAGTAGGAACTCAATCACCTAAACTAAAAAAATTGTGACATCCGTTTGGTCTGCGAAATATTTTTATATGAGGCCAACAAGTTCCCCTACCTAATATAAGGATTAGATAGAATTTATTTTATCTGGGTTCCAAGTTTCTTATAGAGACAAGCCCCTATAGTTAATTATATCGTAAATGATCGGGGTCACTTAAGAAAACTCTCGATTAAGATCAGTGGTTTTACCTTTCAGATTTCAAATTTATGGTTTTTAAGATTGAACCTGGGAAAATCAAATGGGAATGACTCAAATAGGAACAACTATTTTAAGAAATCCAAAGGAATGAAAAGTAGGAGATATCACAAATTCAGGGAAAACCCTGGTGATTTCAAGGAAACCTCGGTGATTTCCCAACTATTCTATTGTTTGGCTTTATATCTTTGAAATTATGTTATTTAATGTTTAATTCTGTAATTTATTTAGAATTTAGGACTTATTTAGGACTTATGTTCGCGACTTATGTTCGCACGATATCTGATCGTGCAAATAGCCTAAAAAGATAAGAGGATTTACACCGTACCGTACGTTAATCTCGAAATCCTAAAGTGTTAGGACTTATAATTGCACAACAGGATTGTGCAAAAGCCTAAAGGTGATATGTGAGGGTTTACGTTGCACTAGACAAACAACCTCGAAATCCTATCTGTTGTTATTTGAACTAAGGAAAATGATCGGTGTTATAAATGTGTTTTGATATTGCAGGTCCACCTTGAAGTTGTCCCTCGTCGTGCTGCCCACAGTATTCGCTCTAAAGCTCTTCGTGGTAGCATCCCCAGGTTTAATGTTAATTCCTATATAAGCACTAAGTTTTCCTATACTAAGGTATAGTTTATACTAAAACAAATAAAGCATGCGGTATATAAAAAAAAGGGTACAACATGCTAAGAGAACAATATAAAATGCTAGGAAAAAATGGTATAACATGCTAGGAAATAAAAATGCTGCAATGTAAATCACACATGTAAATTTGGGAAGTCTGTTGCTCCTTTAAGCTAGCTATTATTCACTGTATAAACAAAGGAAACGTTGCCTGGAAAATTTCGAGAAAATCGACGAAGAACTCACAATGGAAAACTCGAGAAAATTGACGAGTAACAATTCAAATAAAACTATCAGAACCTCGGGAAAATCTCGGAGAAAAGACCACGAGTGTTTTGTCCAAAAATTCCGATAAAACATACAAAAAATCCGAAAAGAGGAAAAAATCCGAATACGAAAAAAAAACCGAAAAGAGGGGTCGACCCGCACTCGGGTCGGGGCTAGGTTCAAATATAATATATTTGTACTCGAAGGTCGTCGAACGCTACTCGGTCACCCAGATGTATAAAGTCCGACACTCCACTAGAATGATATCCTACTGAACCTAATTTAGTTTGGTACTTCTTAGCCCAGAATTGGTAATCAACAGGTGAACAACCAAGTTGTGATATATATTTAAATTTTATTATTTTTGGCATGCATATGAATTTCAGACATACAAAAGGAAAATTGTATAAATTTTTGTAGTGAAAATATTTTATAAAACATTGTATCTGTTCTTATCAGTTTTAAGAAACGAATAGTTGTCCACGAGTCGATTATGTCATTGGGCCTAGGACCACCAATAACCTAAGAAGGTATGGGTCCCCCTCTAGTCTTATGTCGGTGAATGATACTTTCATCCTACAGTTCATCAGGTCCCAGAATTGAGTCATGGTTTTGTAGGATGAGATATCATTCTGCTCTACCACCGGCGTGCCTTTGTCAGCATCGCCCTACGCCCCAAAACAAAACCGACCTACTTGCGACCTTGCTTGATGGTTTCACATATAGCAAAAGACTATACATGAGCACTTATGTATCAGACATAAACACAAAAAATCGAATCAAGAAGCAAGGAAAAAAAGAATAAAAATGGGGATGAGAGAGGAGGAATTGATCCACCCAAAAGATTGAAAGACAAGAAGGGTGAAACAATCCTCGAAAGAGAGCCCAAGATCCTTGAATCAATCCAAAACGGATATCATTTTCTCAAGTTTTATATAATTGGATCAACCACAGAAGGGTATCATTTTCAAATGACAATTTTATGAATTTCCAAACCCTTCATGAATTCAATTTATATCAACTCCATGTTTTCTCGAAAAACAAGAAACAAAATCATTAAAAGCTTTTCATATGTCATAAAAAAAATAAGAGGAATTAATCAGTAGAGGGGGAACCACCACATGAAGAGGTCACCAATTAGGGTTCACTGGTAAAGGGGAACAAGAGGGAAGCCCACACAGCATAGGCCCACGGGTAGGGGCAACAAAAGAGAACAACCAACACAACATAGGCCCACGGGTAGGGCAGCAAGAGGAAGGCCATAAAGGCCATATACCTCAAATAAGGCTCACGACCAAAACAGGAGGGAAGACATCACCATTACTTAAGCTTGAACCAACCAATTTAAAATAAAAGGAACATAGATAAAATTCTGAACATACAAAGAACTCATAACCAAGATAAAATGAGAAACAAATTAAATTCCATCCAACCACAACACAAATCAAAACAATGAGGCTCACGGATAGGGGAAAGAAGAGAACCACAAAAGCAACAAACACTAAGTAATGCTCACGGCCAAGGCAGCAGAAAAGGAAAACCACCATAAATAGTGTCAACCACCATAAATAGTGCCATTGCATTGTATTTGATATACATAAGAGAGTGAATGAACAAACTATTATAAATCATTAGGATAATCATTAGGATCGAACCCACTTTCAACCCATAAGACATGACAATAAGTTAATTTACTTGTACCAAATATCACCACATATAAATAGATATCGAAATCGTGAATTTTTGAATGACAAACTTGATTACCAATAAAAATCTCAAGAGGAGGCATTAAAGTGGAGGCCCCAACCAAACTATGCTTAACAAAAGTGTCAAACTGAGCCCAAAGAATAGTCCAAGCAGTAGGAGATTCTAGCCAACATAAATCACTAAAGGAGCCCAAACCGAGCCCAAGAAAGGGGACAAACCGAGCCCAGTGCAAGGGCAAATCGAGCCCAGTGCAGGGGCAAACCGAGCCCACGGAATGGTCCAAAAACAGTAAGGGATTTCAGCCAACATAAATCCTCAAAAGGAGCCCAAACCGAGCCCAGCACAGGGGGGCAAACCAAGCCCATTAAAGGTCCAAACTAGAAAATATTATCCAACATTTATCCATTCCAAAAGATCCAAAACCAAGACCACCAAATGAGCCAAAACAAAGATTAGTTTCCAGCATAGCTTCATCTTAAAAGAACCAAAAACTGAACCCAACCAATGGGTCAAAACAGGGCCAAAATTCCATTTGTAATTTGATTCAAAAGAAGCCCAAACCGAACCCAACTCATGGGCTAAAGCAAAGACACTAGCTGACATGAATTTAGCTCGAAAGAGTCCAAACCAATCCCGATATACAAACAAACCGAGCTCAATGGCAAAACAGAAAGAATGTTTCAAGCTATAATTTAATCTCAAAAAGAACCAAACCGAGCTCAAGGAAGAGGCAAACCGAGCCCAACACAGGGGCAAACCAGAAAGAATGTTTCCAGCTATAATTTAATCTCGAAGAGAACCAAACCGAGCTCAAGGAAGAGGCAAACCGAGCCCAATACAGGGGCAAACCAAAATGCATTTTTTTTTAAGCTCAACCAAACCCAGTAAAAGAAACCCCATACCAAGCCCAAGAAAGGGGCAAACCGAGCCCCTCACAAGGGGGTCAAAAACAGAAATAAAAGACCTCAGCAAGGATCCAATGCCAAAACCACATCCAACAGATAGGTCAAAAACAACTAAAAAAATACTTTCCCCTTGAAGTCTCACATTTCAAAGTATTGTGCCAACATATGCTTCAACATAAAAAAAAATGAATTCCAGCATAGATTTTAGATGAGCAAGCATCAATTTAAAATTCATATCCATGACCTTTACGCATCTCAAGCAAGCAAGAAGCATAAACCATCCTTCTCCCTAAACAAATAATCCTCCTTTTAAAAGTAAATTGCTTTAAGGAAGAAAACCACAAATTTCCAACATGTAGATATAGAAATTATAGGAGTGTAAGAAGAAGATTTGCATGTAAAAATGAACCTAAACATGCTTTCTATGTATCTTGAGCAGAAAAGAATAGAAGACAGCCATAACATGCTCTATTTCAATATTTCCATGGACTATTTCATGCTAAAGTTTCAGAACAAGCTTCGATCTTTCTTCCACGTGCTCTAGAAGAGATAGGAAATATTTTTATGCCATCCGAAATAGTGTAAAAATAGAGGGGAGGAGGAGAATACCTTTTTTCAGCAGATTTAAGATAGAATTATAAGATAGTTTCAAGAGAACCACTTCAAGAGAAATATTCTTCCTAAAGACTCCAGGAAACGACAACCACGAATGCTCCACACCACGAATAGTTTTCTAAGATGGTTAATAGGAACTCCTAGAGCTAGATCTTAGGATCTTAAGAAAAGGTAATGACCTCAAAAATGAGGTCAACAGTGTGTTTGTTGGTATGTATGTGTGTCGATATGCATGCAAGCATGCATATATGTATGTCATATGTGTGTGTGTGTGTGTCTCCGTATGATGTGTGTGTCTCGATATGCATCATGTATGTCGTTGTGCGCGTGTTTGTGTGTCTCAATATGTATTTGTGTTTATCGGTATGCATGCATGCATGTATTCATGCATGTATGTATGTCAATGTGTGTGTGTCTTGAGTTGCATTCCATCTTGCAGGTGGGGAATTTATTTTATTTAATTGTGTAGTAACACATGTAATGTGTAGTAGCCCATGTGTGTGTGTATGCATGCATGCATGTATTTATGTAGTTATGTGTGTGTCGGTACGTATGTGGGTATGTATGTGTGTCGATATGCATGCAAGCATACATGTATGTATGTCAGTATGTATGTGTGTGTGTCTCGGTATGCGTGCATGTATGTCGGCGTGCGTGTGTTTGTGTGTGTCTCAATATGTATGTGTGTGTATTGGTATGCATGCATGCATGTATGTATGTATGTCAGTGTGTGTGTGTGTCTTGAATTGCATTCCATCTTGTAGATGGGGATTTTTTTGTTTAATTATGTGTAGTAACCCATGTAATATGAGTATTCTCTCTTGGTTATTTTGTTTATCTGAACATATTGACATAGTCCATTTTGGGAATAGATGATGTTTGAAAAATTTTGATGTCAATTGAGGCATCTTAACTTCGATTTACGTGATGTCACGTTTGATTGGTTAAAATAAGGAGTATCTATGTAGATCAACATAAGGTTGATCTGAATCTAGTCAATCATGTCTAGGGTGTATGTTTTCAATCCATATGAAGTGTGCTTTAGTTTTATATTTATCTTCAAAAGAGAAGAACCATGTAAATCACTTGTTCTTGAAGTGAATAATAAATTTTGATTTAGATATATTTACCTTGGCTTTTAATGGTGATTGAGTTGCACACTTCTTGGTACATGTCTATTTGAGGCAAGCGAAAAACTCCTTGAGGCATTATATCTTAAGCATGCTTCGTATGTCTCAATGACTTATTGTAGAAAGTAATTATATTAAAATATTAAACATCTAATATATCTTACATTACACATAATATATACTTTTATATTTTATTTTAAATTTAATATTAAAGAAACTAGAAAAATAATTATATTTCCTTATTCCAAAGAATAACCTACACTATCTATCTATATATATATAGATC
>NW_018164582.1:623622-639438 GCF_001263595.1 Phalaenopsis equestris
TATATATATGGTCGAGGGCTCTGCTAGGGTTTCGCCTGATGACAATTTTCGGCGCTGAAACTATCAGATTCACTTTTTTCTCCCCGGCTAAGCTCGCAAATCGTCTCTTCCAACCCGACAATGTCGCTTTGTTTGCTTACCGAAGACGATGACGACGACGTTCGCACGTCGTCTCTTAATCGACGATGCATCTTCGTTCACGACCGACGAAGATGATCCTAAACGACGACGTGCTGCTCGCTTTCGTCTTCCTACTCGACTAGTTCGCACGTCGCAGACGGATGCGCCTTCCTGCCAGATTTCCTTCTCGCATCCTGTTCTTATCGCGGCCCGCCATCTCTCTTGATCGTGACATCTCGGGAGGGAGATGGCCTCTATGTTCCGTTCCTATGCAAATGCCCTTGCTGGCGACTCGTCCTCTCCTGCTAGTGCCTCTCCTCCAGATTCAGCGTTTGGTTTTGCTATCGGTAAGTCTTGCAATGTTCCAGAATCTTTTTACGAGGCTTTTGAAGGTGGAAGTGATCATAATTTTATCAGAAAGCTTGGAAAAAAAAATGAGAAGCCTGCACTTATTCTCACAGAGGCTAAAACCGGTATTCTCGCGTCCTCTTGGCGTTTTTCTCTAGTGGGGAAATTTCTTTATGGTCACCCAAAACTGAAGATCATTAGGAAGGAGTTTGATGCTATGAAACTATTGGATAGTTGGAACATTGGCCTACTTGACGGTAGACATGTACTTATTCAGCTATCTCATGATGCAGATTACACTCGCATTTTCTCTCGTAAAACTGTCAAGATTGACAATTGTTTTATGAAGATCCTGAAGTGGACAGTCGGCTTTGATCCAAAAGCGGAGTCCCCTATTATTCCCGTTTGGATAAAGTTTTCAGGGTTAAAATTACATCTTTTCAATATGAAAATTCTCTACTCTTTAACAACTGCTTACGGTAAGTCTCTCAAGATGGATAGTTTTACGCTTGCTGTCATTAGACTCTCTGTGGTTGTGTGTTAGTGGAGAGAGATATCACTCAACCAGCTCCGGATGAGGTTTAGATTGGTACATTGGTACTATTCATAACGGGTATTGGCAAAAGGTTGAAATGAAACTACATCCTCTCTATTGCTCTCATTGTAATATGTTTGGATACAGCTCTACTATTTGCTATCGACTGCATCCTCATCTAAAGCCAAATATCACAAAAGAACAACCACCTATTATCCCTGTCGAGAAGATACAACCTGATCCTCTTCCCAACATTGTTGTTCCTGAGGAAGAACAACTTACTACAGCTACAGATCTAGTTGTGCATAGTTGTGCATATACATTGAAGAAGACTCACTAACACGTCAAGACACACGAGAGTGCTCCTTTGATCCAATAACATATCAGTCGGTACAACATGTAGTTGCTTCTAATGTTCAACAATCTGCACAACTCTAGCACACATTAGACCAAGATCCGGTGAGCCAATCTTCGGATGAATGACAAGTCTATTCCAGGAGTAAGAAGAAGAATGGAGGTCGACTCCAGCTCGGAAACATATTGGATGATACATTGGTCACTACTGGAAATGGCAACCATCCACCAACTTATTAGCTTGCTCCTTTCCTAGAACCAGAGGCAGAGGCAAATCCAAATTGGGCGCTCTCTAGCCACCAGATACCTTGTATTTCAGCAGTTTTAGGCTTTTTTCTTTTTGTCTCTAATGTACTTTTCAGTAATTTCTAGTTTTAGAACCCCTTTTGGTTTTGTTGGCAGGGAGCCATGTTTTGGGCCCTCCAACACATTGTATCAGTATCTTACTTTTTAGTTAATATATTAGCCTTTTGGGCTTTCAAAAAAAAATTGTGTATATATTGTCGTCTCCCACGCTCGGCTCTACTAGGGTCTCGACCCATGTTGAACCCTAACAACCCTTAGTGCGCAAGATCTTTTCTCCGGCGTCGTCGTCGTCCTCTCCGGCGTCGTCGTCTCTCTCGCTTGTCGTCGTCTCTGTTCGAAGCCGGCTGCGGCCTCTCGTCGTCTCTCTGACAGAGTTCGTCGTTCTGTTCGACTACAGCTCATGGAAGACGGATGGGAAGTGGTCGCCTCGTTTCCTCCTTTCGTCTTCCTACTCGACTCAGCTCAACAGCTCTATTGCACCGAGTTTTGGTCTCTTCGGTTCCTGATCTGCCCTCTGACCGACTTGGCAGGCCTTCTAAGCTGTGATGGAGCTTCCTTCTTCTTCAGTTGAACCTGACAAAGCCTCCTTTGCCCACGTGGTGGGTAATCCTCAGGTGGAAACAACGGTTGTCTTCCCCTCAAGTTATAAGGAATATCGTGATGGTACATGTGACTGCCCATTTATTAAGAATGCAAGTAGGAAAAGTGAGAAAACAACACTATTTTTCTCGGAGTTAGAATTTCAACCCTGACTGACAAATTTAAGTTTGCTCTTATTGGAAAATTTCAGTGGGGGCACCCATCTAAGGGAAGCTATCAGGAAAAATTTTGATAATCTCAAATTAGCAGGAAAGTGGAAAGTGAGACTCATGGATGAGAGACATGTATTGATTCAATTAACCGTAGTTGAAGACTACACTCGGATTTTTTCCAAAAAATATCTTAACATTGCAGGCAAATCAATGAAGTTACTCAAGCAGTCTCCTAATTTTGTCCAATTTTGACTCTAATCATGAACCTCCTACTGTACTGATATGGTTCAGTCTACCGGGTCTCAAGTTGCACTTTTTTCATCATCAGGTTCTTTACTCTATTGGGGTCATACTAAGGGACCCTATGAAGCTACATCTACCGACTTTCAACCTAACCAGAGCTTCTGTAGCCAGAATACTTGTGGAAAGAGATATTACTTTACCTGATGTTACTGAAGTCTGGTTGGGCACAACTCATAATGAATATTGACAACAAATCATCATGGAGAATAGACCGCATGGAGAATAGACCGCAGACCGCCTTACTGTTCTCATTGCCACTTGATAAATGTCATAAGTTTAATCATAATTTGAAATCTAAAGATTAAGTGAATAAGGATTAAGTGAATAAGGATGGAATAAGGATGGATCTAATCCTACTACTCTGGACATATCTGTTTCATCTAGAGAGAAAGCTACCACATGATATGTTTTGGATATCGCTAAAGATCAGCCACCTATTATCTCTGCTGAGAAGGTGCAAACCGATCCTTTACCCAACATCGCAGTTCTTGATGAAGAAAATCATTCTACAGGTACAAATCCAAAAGTGTTTATACCACCACTGTTATTGAAGAAGACTCACTTGCATGTCAAGATACACGAGAGTGCTTCTTTGATTCAATCAAAGATCAGCTGGCACAACAAGGGGTACAACAAGCGGTTACTTCTAATGTTCCACATTCTACACATGTCCGACACACTTTAGGCCAATCCACTGATTAGGCGATTCAATCTTCGGATGAAGAATGACAGATCTATTCTAGGAGGAAGAAGGCTGGAGGCCGACTCAAGCTTGGAAACTTATTGGATTATACTTTAATCACTACTGGCAATGACACTCATCTTACCAATTTATTCTCTGGCTCCTTTCCTAGAACTAGAGGTAGAGACAAATGAAAATTGGGCCGCTTTCTAGCTACCTGATACTACGTTTTTTTTTTGCATTTTTTTTTTTTTAGGTCTCTTTTAGGTCTCTTGTATTTTTTTGTATTTTCTTGTATATATATTTGAAAGCCCATAAATGCTAATATATTAAATATAAAAAAAATACAGATACAATTTATGGGAGGGCCCAAGTATGACACCTTGTCCACACAAAAAACCACAAAATGTTTCAAAACTATAAAAAATAGAAAATACATCGGATACTAAAATAAAAAGCCTAACAGTGCTGAAATACATAGTATCAGGTGGTTAGAGAGCGACCAAATTTGGTCTTTCCTCTGCCTCTAGTTTTAGGGAAGGAGCAAACTAATAAGTTGGTAAGATGATTGTCATTGTCAGTACTAACCAATGTCTAACCAATGTATCATCCAATCATCCAATATGTGCCCGAGTTGGAGTTGGTCTTCATTCTTCTTCTTCTTCCTCCTAGAATAGACCTGTCATTCCTCATCCGAAGAATCAGTCTGATAGAGTAGAGCTGAAGCATAAGGAATACCAACCGTAGTACCCACAATAGGTTCTAGTATATGTGAAGTATGAGTTGTCTCTACATCGGATACTTCCTGGAGAAGTGGAGCTACGATGCTCTCCTGATTATCATTTTGAACACTATCATTTGTAGGTAATAGTCCATCAGTATTATTTTATATGGGGTTTGAAGGTGCCAACATCACATCACTCGCAGTTACTCGCAGTAATAGTAACGGCTGGAGCAATAGAATCAGACATCAAAATCTGTCATGTGGTAGCTTTCTCTCCAGGTGGGATAGATATATCCTTAGAACCATCCTTATTCACTTGAATTTTAGATTTTTAATTAGGGTGAAGCTTATGACATTTATCAAGAGTATTCCCAAACATCTTACAATGAGAACAATAAGAAGTTCTATGCTCCATGACGATTTATTGCCAATATTCATTATGTGTTGTGCCCAACCAGACTTCAGTAACATCATACAAAGTAATATCTCTTTCCACAAGTATTCTGGCCACAAAATGTCTGGTAATGTTGAAAGTGGGTAAATCTAGCTTCATAGGGTTCCCAAGAATGACACCAATAGAGTAGAGAACCTGATGATGAAAAAAGTGCAGCTTGAGACCAGGTAGACTAAACCATACCGGTACAGTAGGAGGTTCATGATTGAGGTCAAAATCAGGAGACCAGTCAAAATCAGGAGAAAATCAGGAGACCACTTGAGTAGTTTCAATTGTTTACCAGTGATGTTAAGATATTTTTTGGAGAAAATACGAGTGGTCTTCAGACACGGTTAACTGAATCAAAACATGTCTCACATCCATGAGCCCACTTTTCACTTTTCTGCTAATTTGAGGTCATCAAAACTTTTCCTGATAACTTCCATAGCTGGGTGTTCCCACTGAAATTTTCCAATGAGAGCAAATTTAAATTTGTCTGTCAGGGTTGAAATTTCTAACTCAGAGAAAAATAGTGATGCATTCTCACTCTTTTTGCTTGCATTCTTAATAAAGGGGCAGTCACCTGTATCATCATGATTCTCCTTATAAATTGAAGGGAAGACAACCGTCGTCTCCCCCTGAAGATTACCCACAACGTGGGCAAAAGAGGTTTTATCGGGCTCAACCGAAGGAGGAAGCTCCATCACAGCAAGTCACAGCAAGGGGAGAAGAGTTGCAAGTCGGACAGAAGAGGCGATGCTGCGCAGAAGAGAGGAAACACAGACGACTGCGCGAATCGCACAGAGGACGCTTATCTGCGGACGCCGCGTAAACTAGAGACGTCTCTGCAAGGCGATCCCGACGACATGCTGCAGCGATCCCGACAACGCCAGCACGGATGCACTCCCGCAGAAGAGGCTGAGGCCCTTCCTCCTTGGGCGCGAAAGAGAGGACGATCGCGATGGATTAACGCAAAGTTTTTCGTAGCCGTCGTCGAGCACGAGAGAGGGTGGATTGAAGTGCGAATCAATGCTAGGGTTTCGCCATCGACGAAACCCTAGCAGAGCGAAACCCAGGGAGACGACATCTTGCTTGTGTTTTATATATATATATATATATATATATATAATAGAAAATACAAATAAGGAAACGTCGTTATTGGAGTATATTCTGAGATAAGAAAATAAATTCCTTCTTAAAACATATTTCCTACAAAGACAGAATTCCTAACTCCCCCTCATACTCGGTCATAGATGTTATAAAGATCCAGCTTGGTATTCAACTAAGTGAAGTTGCTTGGAGGTAAGGATTTAGTGGAGACATCAATGACTTGAATTTTAGTTAGAATGTAGAATAAGTGTATAATGTCACCATTGACTTTTTCAAAGAAAATGTCTATCAATTTCAATGTGTTTGATTTTGTCATTATGCACGGGCTCTTTGCAATACTAATGACAGCTTGGCTGTCTTAGAAAATTTTTATGGAGTTGATCGTTGAGCATCCCAACTCATTTAGTAAAATCCACATTCCTTCACAAATTCCCAAAGCAAATGCCTGATACTCATATTTTGCACTACTAGAGGCTACTGCTTTCTTATTGCTCCTCCATATGATAAGATTTTCCCATACACAAAAACAATACTCAGATGTGGATCTTTTGTCCGTGAGTTCTTCTGCTCATCTAGCATCAATGTAAAATTTTACCTCCCATTCATCTGATTATTTAAACAATAATCCACTGTCAGGGATCTTCTTAAGAAATATCAATCTTCTGTAAACCCTTTCTAAATGATATTCATTTAGACTATTCATATGTTTATTCACAATGCTGATAGAATAAGTGATATCAGGTTTTTTGTGTGAGAGGTACGTAAGTTTTCCCACCAGTCTTTAATATCTACTTTCTTTTCTCCCTTTGAATGTAATATTTTGTTGAAATACATAGGAGTCTCAACAGGTTTATACCTCGTCATTCATCTCTCTTTTAATAGATCTAGTATGTACTCTCTTTAGAGTATTACAATTCTTTTCTTGGATCTGGCCACTTCCATGCTTAGAAAGTATCTCAAAGCTCAAAGATCCTTCATTTCAAATTTAATGACATGATTCTCCTTAATTTTGTCAATCTTTTTTTATCGTTACCTGTCAAGATTATATCTGCATAAACAATGAGTATAGACTGACAAGATTAAGGATAGTGTATGCTTTATAAATAGTGTATGATCAGCTTGACATTAGATATGCCATTAGATTTTATAGTTTTGACAAATTTGTCAAGTCAAGACCATGTAGATTGTTTGAGGCCATAAAATAATATTCTTAGTTTACAAACTAAATGTTTATTTGAGCCATTTTTCAGCCCTGGTGGGATCTCTATATACACTTCTTCCTCAAGGTCTTCATTCAAGAAAACATTCTTGATATCAAGCCGATGCAGTTGTCACTCTTTCTTCACTGCTAAGGACAGAAGAACTCCAACAATGTTTAGTTTGTCTACTGGTGCAAATGTTTTTTGATAGTTTATTCCATAAGATTGAGTAAAACATTTTGCCTCCAATCTTGTCTTGAATCTCTCAATATTACCATTTGTTTTTTACTTGACATTGAACATCCATTTGCACCCGACGGATCTTTTAACTGGAGCACGCTTTGTAAAGTTCCATGTGTCATTTAAATCAAGCGCTTGCATCCCCTCTTAAACTGCATTTTTTCATTATGGACTTTGAAGCGCTTCATGAATATACTTTGGTTACTATACACTATCAATATTAGATACAAAGTTTTATATGGTGATGATAAATTCTCGTAGGCAACATTCTTCTAGATAGGATAATTTGTGCAATCTTCCTTATCTTCTCCACTGAATTCCACCTCCCCCTGCCTTGAAATTTTAGAGATGTGTAAATTCAGGTTTGATTGTGAACAGTCCTGTGGTTGTATAGTCTTTATATTGCTCGGTGGATTTTTTTAACCTAATGTGCACACATATCGTTGTGCATTTCGTGGTTGTCAATCTCAGGTTGGATATCTTTCAGTAGTGGAAATTGGGAGACAGGATGGTTAGAGAGAAGTATAATAGGTTGTGTTGATTCTATTTCAGTGTGGGTATCTAGAGTAGTGTCTCAAATCTAATATGCACTCAGACTCTCCCCTTGAATTTCAAAGTTTGGGTATTAAGATTGTTTTTCAAAAAAATGTAGCATCCGTGGAGTTATAGTATTTTTTAGTAGTGGGAGAATAACATTTGTATCTTTTTTGTTAAAAGCATAACCTAGGAATATACATTTAATGAATTTTGAGTTAAGTTTTGTGCAGTTTGGTTGGTGAATGCGAACAAGAGGCAACCAAATTTTTTTTACAGGAAGATTGGAAGAGAAGACTAATATGAAATATTTTCATGAAAAAATGGGAAGGGTCTTTGAATCTAAGGACCCTGCCTGGCATTCTGTTAAATAGGTGGGTGGTTGAGAACGCTGCATCTCCACAGAAAACCTTTGAGATATTGTGAGAAAGCATTATAGACTTAAATACCTTGAGGAGATGTAAATTCTTCCTCTCAACGATTCCCTGTTATTATGGAGTCTCAACGTAGGAACTCATATGGATGATATCATTCTTTCTAATGTAGGGTCTAAGGATCGAATTGAGTATTTCTTTGCATTATCAGTTTTGAAAATCTGAATTTTGCATTTGAACTGAGTGTAAATCATGTCATGAAAATTATTCAATTGATTCTAGTGTGATCATCAATGAAGGAGACAAACCATCTGACGTTATTATAGTTCTTAATTTTGATAGTCCCCAAATAGTACTGTGGATGATAAAGAAAGGATGTGAGGGTTTGTATCGAGACAGAAGATATACACGACGAGTATGCTTAGCTAAAAAAAAATTACTTGTTTCATACTGATAAAACTCTGTTTTTTATTAATAAATGCATGGGGGTACAACTTTATAACATAATGAAAATTGGAATGACCAGACAAAAATGTCATAATAGAACTTGAATTTCAACATGCTCAGCCACAATGGATTCAGGAACATGAGAAGAGGATGATGGGGAAGATACTTGTGTGTTAAGAGAATAGCTCTTCTTGAGCAAGTGTAGACCTTGATGCAATTCAACACTGTCAATCACATTCCTCGAATTCACCACATGAAATTCATAAGAGTTGGAGTAGTAACATAATTCAAGTCACGAGTAAGCTTGTTAATTGAAAGTTAAGTTGCAATATAGTTGGGGAAGATCTGACACAAAATAAAGATCAATATTTTTAGAGACTTTCACTTCTCATTTCCCAACAATCCTAACGTGAGATCCATTTGTATGTCTAATAAATTTGGTGGTTGTGATCTCTCGATAGTTTATGAGAGCATGAATTTCTCCAATTATGTGATACTTGAATCTATTGTCCAAGGTTGAGATCTTCCAGTGTTAGGAAGATAAGAGGACAATATGATACCTTGGTGTGTCATCAAGCTAGTAGGTTTCTTAGTAGTGTTAGTTACATCTCCATGTGCTCCTTGGTGAAGGTACTAGAGTCAACCAACTCTTTTGAAGAGGCACCAGCATAGGCCTTGTTGTCTTGGTCTTTCCTCTCTTGTCCTTGGTTTTATTCTACAGGCTTTTCAAGTAGTTTCCAACACTTATCCTTAGTGTGACCAAGTTTCTAACAGTTTTCACACTACGAACAATTCTTCTTTTTTTTTGAATCATGGGAGGAGTGTATGTGTTCAAAGTTGAGCTTTTAGTGCTAGATGAACCCACACTTCCTATCAAAACTTCTTCCTTCTTTCTTCTCTTCTAACTTCATCAAAGGCTTCCCTAGTGGTAGGGAGAGGCTTCATCCCTATGATTCTCCTTCTGACCTCATCTAAGTTCACCCAATAAGAACTTGATTATTCTCTTCTTCTCCACTATTTTCTTAATATATCATAGCACCTTGTGGACACTTCCATACATGTGTATCATACATATATTTCTATGCCCAATATCTTGATATTTTGTTGTGGTATTGAGTGACACTCAACTTTTCTTGTCAGAGCTCATGCAGTTTTGTCTCAATGTCAACAATTCTGCAGTATTTTTGGTACTAGAATAGATCTCACTAGCTGCGTCTTAAATGTTCTGTGTTGTTCTGTAAAGCAACAAAAAATTTTCAACTTTTGTGATCATAAATTTGATCAATCAAGACATCATATGATATTGGATCTTCCATGAGCAATGGTCAGGATCCATGAGCTCAAGAATATCTTGCGCTCTAATAAAATGTTCATCTTTTCTTTTTTCACAAATGTACATAAACACTGATTGAGACATTGAAGGAATTTATGGCATTGAGTTTATGTTCTGTGATAAAGGTAGAGAGTTCAGGGGTTGTTTGGACAGAATTTCTTGTCTCTAATTAAGAATTAACCTTTAGAGTAGAACCCGACGTCCTCTTTTCGTACTTGGTGATAAACCCTATGCATGTTTTAGGGCTGGATAAGGTTGCTTCTTATTGCAAGAATAGAGGAGCTCTGAGTCTTGCATAATTTCACGGTCAAAGGCTGAAAGGCAACTTGCGGAGGGCTTGCAGGCCGACTGAAGGGATTCCAGCGGTTGCAGGGAGGATTCTGGCTGCTTGGCAGCTGTTGGAGGGGTTCCAACAACTGAAGAAGAGTTTGGGTAGGTAAATTTTTTATTCCAAAATCCAACGACGTCGAGCTAAGCAAATGATGCTAGCGAAGACAACATTGCAGAACGAAGCACACGACACTCGGGATGAAGGCTAAGCAGATCACAACAAAATGTAACAGGAGATACGATGCGTGGGGCGTCCTAATCCCATTGCAGGAAGCAGATAGGGTCAACGAGTGGTCCAGACGCACGTAATCGATGTAGAAAAAGTGGACGAAGATACAATGCCCTAATCCCACGCAAGTAGCATACGAAGCTAGCAAATTTTCCAGACACACGATTCGAACGACACAAATAAATGAATGAGCGATTCAAATGAGCCAAACAGACATACAAATGCGTGATTCAGGCCACACAGACGATGCAGACGAATGTTTCCATCGACAAAGATGATTCTCTGATACCATGAAGAAGTTAGAAAAATAATTCTATTATCTTATTCCAAACATTACACCATACACACACACACACACACACACACATATATATATGAAGACAATAAAAAATAACATAGGAATCCCGTTAAATTGGGAAAAAAATATAAAATAAAAATACAAATAAATGAAATGCTATTATTGGAACATATTCTGAGAGAAGAAAATAAATTACTTACTAAGGCAGATTTTCACAAATATATTTAAAAAGTGTGTGTGTGTGTGTAAGGTTGGTCGAATGAGATTCGTGGCTGAGTGAATCGTGCTCTTGCGAAAGCTTACACTTTTGTCTTATTGGGGGAGTCGAAGTAAAGAGGAGAGAAAATTTGCATGCTGATTGGGGAGTTTTGTTGTTTTTTTAAAGCAAAATACATTGAGCAAAAAAATATATACATAACAATTGAAAAAGATTTTGAAGATACCAATAAGACTAAATTAAAGGATGATAAACTTCATATATATGATAACTCTTTTGAAGATGTTGAAATTGAGAATGAGAACACTATGGATCTTGATCCTCATGAAGTATTTAATTTCTAAATAAGTGTTAATGCTACGCCTTCCTAATACAGAATGTCCTAGTTTTTTATTTTACCATTTTAATTTTTGAGATTCATAACAAAAATCATATTTCAACACTTTGATGCAAGAGGAAAATTAAGTTTCAACATAGGCTACAAATTCTTGAAAACAGTCAATTCTTCAAATTTATAGTGAGGAAAATAAACCCGAGTATACTTTTTTTTATTGTAATATGAATGTCGAAAGACATTATAATTTACATAGATATAAAAGTAATACCGCACATAACCATAATTCTAGTTAAAATGGCTCTTAACATGCATATTGTGTGATGAAAAATACATTAAAAATATAAATGAGGAAGAAATTGATCTTAATTACCCAACAAATCAGAGTTTATTAAATGAGAAGTTAATTAAATGCTTGTACCCTAGGTCAGTTTTTTTTATGATAGTACAAAGCAACGAGACAATCTTAGGATTAGAAGGGTGTAGGAGGCTCACTCATGAGTATCTTGCACGCCACTTAATCATGCATAATACAACCATCATGGGAAAATCAAATTCATAATTATTATTAATATATTTTCTTACTAAAATATGATTGGTAATTAACTTAGGATATAAATGACATCTTAAATGCTTTCTAATAGCATGTATATTTAATTGATCTGGCAATTTGAATAGAGGATAAACTATCATATGGTTGAGTATTCTGGAGAAGTTGCAAGAAATTTATTATATGTCCAGATACACTAGAATCCACAAGCCGTGATGAAGAACAGAATATTTGTACCTTGCAGATTTATAGGTGAGAGGGCATTAATTATCATCTATTGAATCATTTGAGGGGTAATAGTGGATTCAATCACTACTGCCAAAACAACATTCAAATTAACGACCATTTGTTTAATATTTCAGGATTAATACAATATTATTTAGTGATGCGTTTAGGATTCTTACAAAATTTCAATTTCTTTTCTAATTTGACAATAATATGTATGTAGCCTTTGCAATTGAAGCATTGTAGTCGTTACATATCTGTCTCTTTGCCTTTCTTTTGGGTCTTTATTGTGAGCAGTAGTTTCACCTGAGATTTATGCCTTTTCCATTTTCTTAGGCTTCTCGTGCATAGAGAGGGTACTCAGAGCCTACATTTTTTATACCTGAAAGTTTGTTTCTCTTGTAGAATGTTGCCTGTAAAGTAATTCTTTAAAGCACACATCCAAAAAATGAGAAATACCACTATTTATAAAATTGGAAAGAGTAGCCCCAAATTTAGGATGAAGTTATATCAAAAACTAATTTCTTTCTTTGTTTATGAGCCTATTAAACGATAGAAAGAGCCTTAATTATACCGTACGAATACAAGAATTTGACACCTATCAAACTTATTGCATCCATTGGAATTTCATGTTGAAAGCATGCCTTCACCTTGTGGATGATGATACCAGAATTCAATTTAGAAATTTTGTTATCATTTTCGAGAATGAGGATGTCTCTATTTCTTCCTTCATAGTTCCAGGAACTTTAGTGTTATTGTTTTAGAAATTGTAAAGCTTTTACTATGCCTAAAAAAAATTCAAATAAAATGACTTGCAGCACTAATTTTTGTTGCAATACTTATTCACATGTTTTCCTTTTTTAATTATATTAACCTCCATATTATTCTCATTAAGAAAATAATCATCTATTAAAGATTTTCTGTGATTTTAACATTGTATGCTGTCAAAATATCCCTTCAGTTTGGTTTATAACCTTTGGCCTTTTTCCATAAAAAAAAGCTGTCTATTTGTTTTTGCCTTTGTTTTTTTCTCCTCTTTTTTCCTTTTATATGGTAGCTTTCTTCTATGTATTTTTACAGCAAGTTTTTCGTACATCAAATAAATTGTTTATTCCCGCAGGACATCTATTTCTTTGATTAAATGATTTTTCCCTTAAGCATCAATCATTTTGCAGATTGAAGTCCTTGGTGTTTCTCTTCCATGGAGGGACATATTTAGTAAGAGTGGACTTGGTGCTAAATTTATCAAGTTTTCAGGACCAAAAGAACACGACTCTTTCGTAACTAGTCAACACGAATCCTTTTCAAATCCATTTTATAATTCACTGCCAAAAAATAATACTGCTATATCTTTGGCAAATGGAGGCTTATCAAAATTATCTCTACCAAATATTGCCAACCATGCAGTAGACCTTCTCACAGGTGATCCAATACTATCGCATTCGATATCTCTACCAGAGTTTTCTAATACAACAGAACAAACAAACACACAGAGTGGAAATCTTCTTGATTTCTTCCACGGTTCCACTCCTGATCAATATTCTTCTGCTGATACTCCTACTGAATCGCAAGACAGATTTAACAATAACCGCAGAGACACAACAAGCTATATTAATATCTTCAATTCCTTTGCTTCCATTAAGGTATTTGCCACCTTTCTCACATGTTCTTCTAAACGATTTATTTTTTTATTTTGAATTATTGATCTAATTTTTAAACAAAAATTATGAAAATTGCATCCCAATGCATGGTTAACACTAATGCTGAGTGTGGGGAGATTGGATAACAGCAGCCTATTGTTGTATCAAGGAGATCTATTAATGAGAGATTGTTTATATTATTTGAGCTTATGACTATTAGGTCATAATCGAGCTAAACCTAACCTATATATGTCACGTGTGGCCATTTCGGTTGAGAGCTCTGCTAGGACTTCCGATGGTGATTTCGGTCGCAATTGATTCTACCGCTCGAAGGAGAGGACCTCACATTGTCGACTCTCGCTCCGTCGTCTCGCGTCGGCGTCAGTGCGTCTCTCATGCTTTCTGCGTCCCGAATTCGACGCTGCTGTCTCTCGTCGCAGTTGCTGCGACTGCGCCCGATAGCTTCGCCCGACACTGCTATCTTCTGCTGCGACTGTGTCCCGCCTCTCGTCGCAGTTTCGTCTCTCGCCCGACAGTTAGGTTTTCGATGCTGCTTTCTTCTATTGCGCCCGACAGCTCCTATCTGTCGACTCTTTTTGTCAGCTATCGTTGTAGCTTAACGTCGACAGCTCTCCTTGCTCTGATGACGCTTCTTCTTTGGTTGAGCTGGAAAAAGCCTCCTTTGCCCACGTGGTGGGTAACCCTCAGGTGGAGTTCGCAGTGGTATTCCCCTCAAGCTATAAAAAATGTCGATATCGTACAAATGATTGCCTTTTTGTTAAGAATGGAAGTAGGAAAGGTGGAAAAGTAGCATTCTTTTTCTCTGAATTAGAAATTTCTACCTTGATGGAAAAATTCAACTTTGCTTTATTGGAAAATTTCAGTGGGGACACTCTCCTATGGATGTTATCAGAAAAAGTGTTGATGATCTTAAACTAGTAGGCAACTGGAAAGTGAGACTCGTGGATGAGAGACGTGTGTTGATTCAACTAACAGTGGCTGAAGATTGTACTAGAATTTTCTCCAAGAAATATCTTAATATCGCAGGCAAATCAATGAAGTTACTCAAGGTTCTCCTGATTTCAACCTAAATCATGAAACTCCCACTGTACCGGTATGGTTTAGTTTACTTGGTCTCAAGATACAGTGGTCTCAAGCTACATTTTTTTCACCATCAGGTTCTCTATTCTATTGGGGTCATCCTTGGGGACCCTTTGAAGCTAGATCTGCCTACTTTCAACCTAAGCAGACCCTCAGTGGCCAAAATACTTGTGGAAAGGGATATTACTTTACCTGATGTTGCTGAAGTCTAGCTTGACACAACCCATAATGGTTATTGGTAACAAATCGTCATGGAGCACAGACCCTCATATTGTGCCCACTGTAAGATGTTTGGTCATGTCCTTGATAAATGTCATAAGTTTCATCCAAATTTGAAATCTAAGGTTCAAGTGAATAAGGATAAGTCTAACCCTATTGCTCTGGACATTTTAGTTACGTCTGGGGATGATGCTACCAGATAGGAAATGTCTGTTGCCCCTGAGGACCCCCCTATGACACTGTTGTTACTGTTATTGCGAGTGATGTGATGTTGACACCTTCAAACCCTATAGAAAACAATATTGATGGAATATTACTTACAAATGATAGTGTTCAGACTGATAATCAGGAGTGCATCGTAGTTTCACTTCTTCAGGAAGTATCCGGTGTAGAGGCAACTTGAGAGCTCAAACATGACACCTGTGGGAGAGGACTATCCCACAGGTAATGGGCTCAAATATATATATTATAATAGGAATGAAGTCGGCAGTGGGCTCTGCTAGGGTTTCGCCGGACGGCCATTCCCGACGTTGAATGTCTCAGCTTCACTCCTTTTTCGTCGTCTCCCATCCGTCATCTCCCACGACGAAGATATCACGTATGCCCGCGGGTCCTTTTTCTCAGTCGACAATGATCGCTCATAGGCTTCGACTTCTGTCGGCTCGCTCGAAGAGGAAGAAGACGGTCTTCCTGTTCACACGTCGTCGACGGTTTCCTCTCACAGTTTGACTCGCTCGGGTCTGCTCGCGTCCTCGTAGATTGACGCGATTGTCTGCACGCACCCGACAAACGGCTCACACCCGACTCTCCAAGCGCGTCGCCTTACTGATTTACACTGTTGTCTGCTCCTTTCTGTGGCTCGCCTCGCCCCCCTGGAGA